>NC_084798.1:142994284-143297315 GCF_963169125.1 Humulus lupulus | reverse complement strand
GTAGCTGGAACAAACCTATGGCAGTGAGGGGATTACAGGGTGTGACAAACAAGCTGCTCCAGCTTAAGCATGTATTGAAAGCATTCAACAGGGAGTAAATTGGAGATGTAGAGAAGGGATATCATCAAGCTAAAGGTGAATATGAATTGACACTAAACAGAGCTTAAGCATCCCCATTGGATATCTCTGTTCAGGAAGCTGAAAAAGCTGCAGTAGCCAACTATCAATATCACTCTGCAATGTACAAAAGCTTTTTGATACAACGAAGTAAAATCACTTGGCTGCAGAAGGGAGATGACAACAACTCTTACTTTCATGCTTGCACTAAAAAAAAAAGAGAGGAGAATAGAATTGTGGCATTTCAGAATGAGTAGGGGGTTATTATTGATGATTACAGTCAAGTTGTTAATCATTTTCTGGACCATTTCCGCAGGTATATGGGAAGCACCAGTTCAGCAACAAGTAATATTAATTCTCACTGTATTGGTCTTGGTCCTTGTTTGGATATTGAGATGCACCTAAAGCTTATCAGGAAATTTCGAAAATCAGATGTTAGGAAGGCTTTGTTCAGCATTCCGGGTACTAAGAGTCCAGGGCCTGATGGCTTTGGCTCTGAGTTTTACAAGGCTATGTGACAGGACATAGGTGATGAAATATCTGAGGCTATTCTTGAGTTCTTTAACTCTGGAAAGATTCCTATTGAGCTTAATAAAACAGTCCTCGCTCTGGTTCCTAAAACTAATATGTCGTGCAGTGCGATTGACTACAGGCCCATAGCTTGCTGTAACACAATCTATAAATGCATTTAAAAAATGATATGTAGTAGGCTATCGGAGGTTCTTCCTAAATTAGTCATTCCGAATCAAAGTGCTTTTATTAAAGGGAGATTACTAGCTCATAATATTCTAATTTTTCAAGACTTGATCAAGAATTACAATAGGAGGAATGCATCCCTGAGGTGTGCTTTGAAGATCGATCTTAGCAAAGCCTATGATACGGCGGACTAGTGTTTTTTGGAGGGACTGTTGATCAATATGCGATTTCCTACCCGGTTCATTTCTTGGGTGATGGTGTGTCTTCGTGTCACTTCTTATGTACTTATGATGAATGGGAGATTGTAGGGGGGATTTCAAGGTGTTAAGGGTCTATGTCAAGGACACCCTATCTCCCTATTACTGTTTGTCCTAGTAATGGAATATCGCACCCGGTTACTTCAGCTAGGAACTACTCAGTATAATTTCAAGTTCCATCCTTTGTGTAAAAGCCTCAAGATAACTAACCTCTGTTTTGCTGATGATTTAATTATCTTCTGTAAAGCTAATAAAGACTCAATTCAATGTGTTAAGCAGATTGTTGAGGACTTCTGTAGTAGTACAGGGCTGAAGGCTAATCACATCAAATCACATGTCTATTTTGGAGGTGTTCCGAATATAGAGAAGGGTCATTTGCTTCAGGTTTTGCAGATTAAAGAGGGAATATTTCCTCTTAATTATCTTGGGGTTCCTATGAGGCTAACAAAATGGAAAGCGGTAGATTGTGATGTGATCCTAAAAAAGATTAAGCTTAGGCTTCACACATGGGCTAGTAGGCACCTCTCTTATGCAGGGAGGACCCAACTCATTACTTCTGTCCTTTTGGGTTTGCGTAACTATTGGATGAATATCCTCATGCTCCCACAAAGTGTAGTTAAGGAGGTTGATAAACTTTGCATGTGGTTCCTGTGGGGTAACAATGGAACCTGAAGTAACTTCCATCGTGCTTCTTGGTCCAAAGTCAGCTTGCCAAAAGCTTATGGGGCTTTGGGTTTTGGTGAAGGAGCAAAATGGAACAAGGCTATGCTTGCTAAGTATATTTGAGCAATAAGTCATCAATCAGAGGCGATGTGGGTGAAGTGGATAAATGTTTTCTATTTAAGAGGCCAAAGTTTCTGGAAGTATCAACTCAAGGCCGATTCTAGTTGGTATTGGCGTAAACTGTGTCATATCCGCGATGCCTTTACTGAAATGGACATAGATGCTGCTGCCATTCAAGGGACATTCAAGATTGGTATGTTCTATAAAAGAATTATCCACCAAGATCAAATCAAATATCATCATTTTGTGTGGAATAGGATGAGTGTGCCAAAGCATCATTTTATTATTTGGCAAGCGGTGAATGACAATTTGCTAACTCGAGACCACTTGTAAAAGGTACTTTTGCAACTTGACAGCAACCTTTGCCCAGTTTGTTGTCAAAATGAAGAGAGTCATGACCATCTATTTTTTAATTGCAAATGTTCTCAGCAGGTGATTTACCTTATTCAAGCTTGGGTTGACTGTAACTGGCCTCTTCGATTCAAGGATTGGACCCGTTGGATTGAAGATATGAGGAATGGTGTTAAGGCAGCAGTTGTTGCAGCGGTGTTTTCAGCTACAATATATCATATTTGGCAAAACAGGAATTCTTGTATTTTTAATAGTTGCTCATCTAGAGTGAATGTTATTGTAGACATGATAAAAAGAGATATAGTGCATAGAGTTAGATACTTTTCTCAAAAGAAAATGAAAGCAAAAGAGAGACTCTTTGTGAGGAATATATGTTCCTTGTAATGTTGTTGGAGACTTCTCCTTCAGGGAGGTTTTTGTTTGTAAGTGGGTTTGTGATTAATGAAATATTTCTTTCTTGATCAAAATAAATAAATCCCACCAACCACTTGGGGGGCAGGATATATAGTGGAAACAAAAAAAATGATAAAGAACCTTGCACGACATCCCTTGAGTTTACATGGAATAACTACCTTTATGGATATCAAGGGAGTCGTAAAGAAGGTATACATTACAAAAGAAAGCCTCGTAGTGCATCTCTTGAGTTCATAAGGATTAGCTACCCTTATGAATATTAGGAGAGCCAAGAGGTTCAGAGGGGTAACTTCACAACAAAGACCTCCACGAAGAACAAGGTCTCAGTAAAGATACTGATAACAAGGAAGCCAAGCGGATAGACAGAGGCAACCTCCTAGAAAAGGCTAATACCTCCTTGAGGGGTAGGGCCTTAAGGAGAACGTCCATCAACAAGTCTAGGACAGCAGTCAAGCCCTCTAGCCAAAAAGGGTCCTAAAGGAGACCCTTGCAAAAATAGTACTATGCATAACGACGAGAATGATTCTTCTCATAAAAATAACAAGCGCGCACAAAAAGAAAATATTAAAGGATACTAAATAATCCAAGAGGTTAACACATCCTTACTAATACAGTCAAGGTGCACTGAATAGACTATCACTACTGGTCCAGATAAGACGTCAGCAAGTTATCAAAGCAGAGAGACCTAACAAACCCCTTTTGCTTCTTCATACAGGAGTGGGCTCAAAAGGACCTCAAACATAAAGAAACGATAACAAAAGATCACATATATCTAAGAAAAAGGAGAGGCATGGTAATGTTATAAAGTAAAGCCAGCACCAACCATAATAGGACTTATGAAAGTTCCTAAAGGTAAAAACAATAGACCTAGAGAAACCTCTCAAGGTTTGGATAATAATACAACCAAATCGAAATAGAAAAATAAAAGTTGCAGAAAGAAAATTTCAAGGCCTCCTGCCATGAGCACTCCACTCGGCTGGCTTTGCAATGACATGATCACCAAAGTAGGAGAAGTCAAAAACAGGATTCTGCCTCCACACTCCATACAAGGTGCACTCCACGGACTTATATTCAACCTCTGCTAGGTTGGCCTCCAGAAGAGTGATCCTCTCTCGTAAAACTTCAGCTTGGGCTTCCACATACTTCTTCCTTTTGGTCGAAGATGAGGCCTTCGTCATGGCTGTCTCCAGCTTGAGATTGTTGTCAACAAGTTGCTCCTCAAGCTCCTAAATTCTGGACATGAGACGATCCCTTTCTACATTGGATGAGGATAGGTGCTGTGCTGAGTTTATCAAACGCTGAGCCACCAGAGAAGTCTGCAAAGGAAAGAAAAGTGAACAAATATGGAACCCAAGCACAAAAAGGACCAATGTAAAATGCATGAACTCATCCACGTAGTGGAGTGCATGAGGGTCTCCCCAAGTTCCACCATGTTAAAAATTTTGAGACCTGTCCACTCGGTCTCGAGATTGTCCTCGGTAACCCGAGTATACCTCTGCACATAAGGAGATGATGTGAGACTCACCCATGACATCCCCTTAAAGTCAGGTGCATCTGGGTGAGCAGGAATAGATCACATGCTTACCGAGTGAGGAGGGGGCGCATGAGAATTAGGCAGAGGATATCTAGAGTAGCCATGAACAGAAGGGACAAAAGGAGGATTTTTGAATTCATCGTAAGAAGGAAAAACAAAGAGCCCTTGCATAGACTGTGAAGCATGGGAATGAGAGGTCTCGTCGTGGTCCATTGGAACAAGAGAAGTGCGTCCCCTGGAGGCAGGGGACAGGTGGGCCAAACATTTTGCTTCAGGAGAAGTCTCCTCCGGAAACCATTCAGCGTCACCATTATCTGAGTCAGGTTCCACTAGAGTCATTTTATTCTTTCTCTCATAAATATGTCATAACAAGTCGGGCTCCAAAACCTTGGATAGACTATAACAGTTGAGGTTGGCCACGGTGAAAAGATAGGCAGCCAATTTCGTCGAAGGGTCCAAATCAAGGAAGGCATCCACTGGTGCCACTTCTGACTCAGGACCATCAGAGATCGTAAAATGCTCTGAACAATCAGCTCAGCTATCAACACATATACAAGGTCCACCATAGCAAGCCCAATGTAAAAGAAAAGACTTGAGGTACTTACTTGGAGTGGAGCGGAAGTGTTCGAGCACAGAAAGAGGTCTTTTGACAAAGAAAAAGTCATGCTTCCACAAACCGGGTTTAGAAATGGATCCCTCGATCAAAGAGACCTAAGAATTGGCCATCTGTAAAAAATAGAAGCCTTTTGATTTGGGAGTAGGGATGGGGTTATACATGAAATGCACTTCATGGGTCATAGGGGCGCGACCGTTGAGCTTCATAAATGCCATGTATAGGCAACTCAGAGTCAACCAGCTGTTGGGTACTAGCTGAAGTGGAGCAAGGTCAAAATGGTTCAGTATCATGACAAAGAACGGGTGTAGAGGAATGGTACCACCCGCCTTCAAAAAATGATCACTGAATGCGACATAGCCCTATAGTGGATCGTTAGCACGACATTTATTGGAAGGTACATATAATTTAGACCCTTTGCCTATGTGGTACTTCTCGGCCAACTCTAGCAGCCTTCTCTCCAACAGAGGACCGAAATCCAGCTTCTCAGGAGCAACTTGTCGCCTCACTCTTCTTTGACATATCTGCAAAACTAAAGGAAAAAGGTGAGGTAAAATAGGGTACTTTACCCTCCATTTTCTCCTTCTTGTGAGAGTTTTCTATCGAGACATTGAGCGTGGGAGCATCAAAGACGAGTGAATTGTAGACAAGGGTTTAGGGGAATCGGGAGTGACCTCAGGACTGCTATGAGGAGGACACGGAGGTGAAGGTTTAGGAGGGAGGTTTTCTTCCATGAACTCCAGATCTGTTTGTAGGTCAAGAAGGCTCACTCTAAGGCTGGCAATATAGTCATCAAGATCAAAGGACAAAGGGGCCCCATCACCCCTCAGAATAAAGTCCATCTCGCTTTCAACAACCCTGATTTTTTTCTTAAGCTCAGTCATGCATTCTAGGTAACATATAAGGGCCCTCCTTAAGGTGTCACATCTTTGGTAGGGGCTATTTTGGGGGACACCGAGTCAGAGGAAAATTGTAAAAATTCGACCCCTAGAGGAATGCTAGACGACCCCTCAATTTCCATAGAGATGCGCCTCGTTAGAAACACAGGTGGAAATGTATGTGGAAAGCACGGTATACTACAAGACACAAAGGAATAAACTCTAAACTCCTAGACATAAGTTCCCAAAATAACCAACTACGAGGTACAATGAAGGGTATACGTGCTAATGGATGCAAATGCATAATTCAGCTCACAAGGTGCTCCGACCAAGGAAACCATTCCCAAACAACACTAATTTAGACCCATTGAACACAAGAAAGGGTGAAGGTATACCTTGGATAGGTGAGGCTACGCACCACCATAGTTGCAAAAGTACCTGACATCAAAAGTACACGCCTACAAAAAGAAAGGGGATAGAAAGAGACAATCTTTAGTCCCCAAGTATACATACAAATATCTATGTACATTTATAAAAAAAAAAAATAGAGCAAAAAAGAAAACCAAATTGCTATTGTGGGGGATAGAACCACCCACCTCTTGGAAAATTTAAAGACTAAAGCACCACCAAGCTAAGAGAAATAAGTGTAGTAAGTGTCTTCAAGAAGATAGCCTATTTATAGAAATCCTGAAAACATCCTAGCCATTAAATCCAATATTCGATCCATGGTCAAGAATGAAGCCTAACACCTGCGTTAAGATATGTGAAGACAAATGATAGGCTAACATTCAATCTCAAGGAATCATGAGGATTACCAGCTCCAATGTGTGTTTCTTGACACCACCAAAGAAAATAACCATACTAACACCACATGTGATTTGAGGACACCATACCGAAGAGTCTACCAAAGTGCCTAAAGGCCCTCTCATAGACTGGGGGCAAGTGTTGATGCTAAAACATCGAGCATACAAATAGCCCCCACCTCAAGTCTCTCAAAATATAAACTCGGGATGGAAACAACCAAACCCGACATTGCACCGAGAGTCTCACGAGGTCACCCCTAGCACCTGGCATCATGTCTCTCATTAAGGATCCCGCGAGGATGAACGCCTTGCCCATGATGGAGTGCCTTGCACCAAAGGTCATCACACGCACCCAATCTCGTACCTGGCAGATCTTGCGAAGCACAACCACATCTACAGAGCCCCGCCTTGCGCCAGAAATCTCATGAGGCCACCCCGTGTGCCCCGTCTTGCACCGTGTTGATCTTACGAAGCATAACCTCGCCTATGGATCCCCGCCTCATGCAAGGCATCTTGCGAAGACACTCTGTGTGCTGCGTCTCGCACCGTTCTGATATGGGGATGCATAGGCTTGCCTACGGAGCCCTGCTTCGCGCCAAGCGTCTCGTGATGCCACCCCATATGTTCTGTCTCGCGCTGTGTCGATCTCGCAATGCACAACCTCCCCAATGAAACCCTGCCTCGTGCCAGGCCTCTTGCGAGGCCACTCCGCCTGCCCCTTCTCATGTCGTGCCTTTCTCCTAAGACACAACCTCGCATACAGAGCCTTGCCTTGCACCAAGCATCTCTTGAGGCAACCTCGTGTGCCTCGTCTCATTCCTTGCAAGTCTTATAAAGCACAACCTCACCAACGGAGCCCCACCTCAAGCCAGGCGTTTCGCAAGGCCACTTTGTGGGCCCCATCTCAAACTTTCAGGTCTCGTGAGGCACAACCTCGCCTACAGAGCCCCGCTTCGTGCCAAGCATCTCGTGTGGTCATCCTTTGTACCTGGTGTCTTATCTCGTGCCGACCATGTCGCATGGCACATGCCTCGCCTACAATGTCGTACCATGTGCTGAGGATATCGCGCCTAAGGTCCGAAAGGTCTCTTGTGTCTCATTTTTATAGGTCCATCCCGTGAGGTTCTTGCATCCCAAGAATCTTGGAAATATGTCATCCATGATAACATGTATGAATTTCAATACTTGAAGCTCGTACGAATAAGGTACATTGTGAGGGTGAAAACCTACGTATGACTCGAACAGCTCGTACAGGTACGGTATGCACAAACAAACCAAGAGGAGTTAGGGTACGGACACAATGTCCACGCCAGACAGGAAGTGGACATTTTAGACCCCAGGTAAGAAATACATGTACGAGTACGGGGGTACGTGCTAGGAATAGTGCCCCTAAAGCAATTGTAGTTGACAAATGTTTTAAATGAAATAAATAATTGAATTCAATTATTATATACATATAGACTATGTCCGATATTATATTGAGAATATTATGTGAATATCATAAAATTCCAAAGTTTATCTATGTGGTCATAATCTCATATTGGCATGAGAGGATCGAGATTAAGATAATAATCTTAAAACAGTTCGCAGAAAAATAAAGTTATGGAATCTTTAGATTAATTACTGCTAGTATGGTTTTCTAGTTATATGAATACAAGTGACCTAGATCTGGGTCTCTAGTGTAGTAGGACACTTTAGTGAAGGTACTTTGCATGCTGAGAATATGTAGAACTGGACCAGATGTGATTTGTTAATACTTTTTTAAACATTGTTTCGTAGTATTAATCAAACACATCTAATGATGATCATATACACAATGATCTTAATCGTGAGGTTGTTATGAACTCATATATATGTCATCTGATCCTTTGATTCATGCATTAAGGTTTGTCAGAATGATCAGGCTAAGAATAATTCTTTTGGGGACTCAATGATGTATATGGCTTGGGACATGGTTTAACAGATATGGAATCTATACCTTCTTATAGAGTGAATAATGGTTCCCTATTGGGCTGACTTTTGGAATTGAAAATATTATGAGCGCTCACGTATCAAACTTGTTGTGACACAACCTTCACTAGTAAAGTCAATGGTACTCTAAGAACAAGATATTGCTAAAAGGGTAAAATGGTAATTTATTCCCTTTATAATTATGAACCATTAATAGACGATTAACGTTGTATGTAATGATTATATCAATAGACACTTAATTTTTTTTAATAAAGTACTCAGTAAGTATAAGTCTATAATGATCAAGAGTTCAATCTCATATTTATAGTGGAGTAATTGTGAGATTAATAAATATATTTATTTAATCAAAGAGCTTTCATTAATAATGTAATATATATTGGAGCTTGATATTATAGGTCCATAGGTCCACAGGGTGGCTCTATCAACACCATATCAAGGTAAGTGTTGATACAAGGGTAAAACTGTAATTTTGGAATTTGAGAAGAATTTTATTCTTCGGGTCAAGTATACAATTATATGATAATTGAAGTTGAATGATTAATTATTAATTTTCGAAAATATATTAATAATTTAAATATGTAATATTTGAATTTCATATATAAATAAATTAATTTTTTTATTTGAGTAGGAGAAAATAAAATTGGTAAGTCAAAAATAGTTTTTGATTTATTGAATTTTAAAAGATGATGATAATGATGATCATTAATTTGAATTTTGAATTTAAAATTTAAAATTTGAAATACGGTTGTCATCTTCTCCTTAAAAAGATAAATACCTTATTTTGTGGGAGATTAGTTTTAGTTAACTAAATAAATAAAAGAAAAAGGAAAAATCCCTGAACAGGGAATAGTAGGTCACGCAATGACACAGTCCAGAGATTGTGCTCTGGACTGTGCCATGCGTGTACCAGATATACTAATATTGTATCAGTGTTATTTTTATTTTATTTATTTAATTAATAATTTAAAAATATTTTTTTCAAATTGGTAAGTTAGATATTTACCTAAATCAAATCCTATCATCATTATGATTTATTTTTTTTATATTACTATTATTATTGGAAATAATAAAGTAATAAAATTATCTCTTTATATATGATATAGAATAAAGTAAAGAAAATACACTACACATATCATATACAATTCATAAAAGTTCTCATAATTTTTGTGAGACAAAAACTATTTCTTCTTCTTCTTCTTCTTCTTCTTCTTCTTCTTCTTCTTCTTCTTCTTCTTCTTTATTCTAGCAATTCTTAGACCAAAATTCAAGTTCTCATGTGTTCAGAAATACTTGTGATTCCCGAAATTGCAAACCCATGTTCTCTATGTAACCACACACATCTTGAGGTGTAGAGAACACTTTGGAAGTTCGTGGTTTGAGTGATTAAAGCTTTGGATAGGAAGATCGATATATATAAGAAAAAGACTCAAGGACACTTGATAGACTTCAAGAGGTAATTGTTCATGTTCTTGAATATTCATATGTTTATGTATTTATAAGATATATATAAATATATTGTATATTTATATATATATGTTGCATGATTAATAATTTTGTATGTTAATATTTCTGTCTGGATGTTTTCTTGTTCATATAAACTTTTTATACGAATGATAAGAAAATTTTATTGTTGTATACAATGGGCCCATCACCCCCATTCCGCTGCGTGCTCTGAATGTTTTTCCAACAGTACGATCCTAAAGATCCTAGGTGTCTGATCCTAATCTCCATGCCAGACAAGTAGTGGCAGTACAAGTATGGTACCTGACGAGGTCTTTCCCAGCCAACCTTTGACGTCCGTTCTAGACATATGGTGGAGGTACGACCTAGTACAAAAGTTAAGTGCTCTTGCAGACCTATGGCATATACTAGAGTCGACCACCACTACCACCGGTAGTCTACATGTGTCAGGCCTTGTCTCCTCGAGACCACCATGTACGATGAGCCAGTAGTTCTCTTCTATAAATATGACCTCCTATCACCTAAGATGGGGCTCAAATTTTTTAGCCTTGTAACAAGACATTTTTGAACAATTCACATATTTTCTACATTCTCTCCATTTCCTTTCTAATATTCAAGTTTTAAGTTCTTGGAGATATTAGAAAGTTTGTTTTAAGATTAGTCGATTTAAGTTCATTTCCTTTACAACTCACGAAATTCTTAATCTAACTTGGTTGACGAGTTCTAACCGTCAACAATACTGTATAGTAATGCTTAGTTTTATTTTGTTCATTCTTTTATATATTCTGCTAGAATGAAAATGTTAGTAATTGAAGTATATATATATATATATGTTCTATTTAATTTGTTGCATATTATATTGTTTTACTGTATAATTTAATATATTTCATATTTAAATTATTGATGTTTTCAATTTGTAGTCCAACAATGAGTGATAAATGTTCTTCGCAACTTATTGTTGAAGGTATTCCATCTACATTCGGAGAAATTAATGGATCTACATCATCCTCATCTATTGAGCACGACTTTTTAGTTCCACTATCTGCAAATCCTAATGATTCAATCTCACCAATTATAGATTCTAAGGTTGGTGAGGCAAAAAAACAAAAGGTTTACTTCTGCTGTTTGGAATCACTTTAAGAAGCAAACAAGTGGATGGAATTGATAAAGCTATTTACAACTATTGTGACAAGAAACTAAGAGGATCAAGCAAAAATGGGACTAAACATTTTCATGAACACTTCATGATATGTCTTCTTAAAAAGCATCGAGACATAAAGCAATCCATCTTGAATCCTAATAAGAAAAAAGATGGAACTAATACACTTTGCACTCACATATTTGATCAACAATGTTCAAGGGAAGAACTTGCTAATATGATCATTTTGCATGAGTATCCACTTAATATGGTGGAACATGTTGGATTTAGATATTTCGTGAACTCTATTCAACCATTATTCATGCATGTATCTCGGCCTACTATTAGGAGTGATATCATAGAGATATATGAGAGTGAGAAGAGGAAGAGAAAAAAAGTATTGCGTACAATTCATGGTAGAATTGCAATCACAACAGATATGTGGACAACCACTAATTAAAAAAGAGGCTACATGGTGGTAGCTGAGCACTATATCGATGACTCATGGATTTTGTGTAGTAGAATTAGCAGATAATTTACTATTGTTTTTTTAATTTTATTTTTATTTGTAATTGATTATTTCTATACGGATTATCTTCTTTATCATAATTATAGCTTTATATATGTGTGTGCCCCTCATACTGCTAAAACACTAGCAATAGTGTTGATGGAGTGTTTGGTTGCATGGTCCATTGATCGTAAGTTATCTACTTTGACTTTAGATAATTGTAATGTTAATATTTACAAGATGGATAAGATGAAAGAAAAATTGAGAAATCGTCATGTGCAAATATGTTGAATTTGATTGTTCAACAAGGATTAGGTGCAATTCAAGGTGGGATAGAAAATATTCGTGAGAGTGTAGTTTTTTGGACTACAACATTTAAAAGAGTGGAAAAATTTGAGAAGGCTAAGAATGGATTGTCTTGTCCAAGTAAGAGAAAGTTAGTTCTTGATTGTAAAACTAGGTGAAATTCTACTTATTAGTGACGTGGTGTATAAGGATGTCTTTAGTCACCTAATACACATTGAGAAAAACTACAAATAAGAACCTAGTGAATGAGATTGACTTTTAGTAAAAGTGATGTGTGACAAATTGATGTTTTTTGACAATGTGACTGAACTGTTTTCTTGGACCAAATATCCTAATGCTAATATTTTTTTCCCCAAGATTTGTGAAATTCAATTGTTGCTTAAGAAGTGTCTTATATCATCATATGAGGAGATTAAGATGATGGCAACAAATATGATTGATAAACTTTACCAATATTGGTCTGTCATACATGAAATATTAGCCATAGCAACGGTTTTGGATCCAAGGTTTAAGATGAAGTTGATTGAGTATTACTTTCCCCAAATTTATGGTGATGAATCCCCAAACCAAATTGAGCGAATTAGAAAGTTTATTTATGATTTGGTTAGAGAGTACAAACCAAATGATAGTAAAGAAACTCATTTTGATTCCTCATTGCATAGTTCGGAAGGCGGTATGGATGTTAATGAATCTGAAGATACTTTGGTTTGTTATGAATTGTTTTTTAGTAGCACTTTGAATGTCAATACTTACAAGTTTGAGCTAGATCATTACTTATAGAAGACTTTTTTGCCAAGGAGTGGAGAATTTGATATTTTAGCATGTCGGAAGGCAAATGGTCTTAGGTATCCTATATTGTAACAAGTTGCTAGAGATATTTTGGCTATATCAGTGTCTACAGTTACTTCTGAGAGTACTTTCAGTACTAGTGGAAGATATGTGAATCTTCATTGTAATAGGCTTCATTCTCACGCATTAGAAGCATTAGTATGTGCACAAGATTGGTTATAGGTGAAAAATTAGGTATGATTTTTCTAACTAATACTCTTGTTATTTCATTATATTTTGCACTTAAAATGATTTTTAATCATACTTATTTTTATTTCTTGCTAGACACATATTCAAATATAGAGAAGTATCTAAGAATGTTTGAAGACATAAAAGATTACGATGATGATGAAGCGGTAAGTAAGATGTTTATTTGTATTTTCTCTTATTTTCTAACAATTGGTGTCTTGACCTTTTTCAAATTGGTGCAGGGTCTAGTTTTGTGGATTTTGATGCTTGAATCATGAAGATCTAATGATAGTGAATCGGTGATGATTATGGATTTTAAGAGTGAAGACCTTTTGTTTTATATAAAAGTGAAGACTTTGTCATCACTACTTTTAGAGTTATCTTTGTTGCTTAAGCGTTTTCTACTTTTTAATTTGTTATCACTAGATGTGGTTGTTTCTTTATCTCATTTATCTTATATCTTTATCTTTATTTAAACGTGGAGAGTTATTTATCGTATATCTTTTCTTTTGGTTTATAAAGTATAATTAATATTTGTGAGAATGTTTGTTTGTTTTATTCTAAATTTAAAAAATTCTTTTTAGTTTTCATTTTAAATTACAATATTTAACTTTTTTTTTAAAAAATCTAAATGAGTCCCAACGGACTCCCCATACCTAGCAGGGGTTCCCCTCCTCCGTACCGGTCGGGGATTAGGCGGGGATGGAGGATAAAAATAGGGAGCGGGGATAGGGATGGGGGAGGCATTCTGTTTCCATCCCTACCAGCATCCACTGGTTATACTAGTCGTGTGCCAACCTGTTTGTATGGTTTATATGAGCCTCCGCTAGTGCTCGGTACTTTGTGGAGTTTTAGAAGCGTGTTAGGTCTAGGTTTCTAATGCACTGCCTCCTTTTGAGAAGCCCTACATCGACCAAGATCTCCACCGTCACTTGTTGGCTTAAGTCCAGCTCCACATCCGAGAGCTCTGTCATTCCCAGCAAGAAGTCCTGGAAAGCCAGGACATATGGAGTACGAGGAAAGGGACCTAAACAAAGGAAAGTGGTTAAGTATAAAAAAATCTATGATTATCGGAGAAGGAAAGCTCAGAGAGTAAGAGGAACTTACCAACCCTGGAGAAATCTAGGAGTAGACTAGTGTTGGTCCAAAGCGGGAAACTAATCGTAAAAAAGTAGCGGTCCTTGTAGTCCCGAACTTGGCTCTCGTTCTGGTGAGGAGTCTTATAAGTGATATCGGAGTACTTCATAATGGTATAGTACCCGTCCTAATCGCTTCCTTTCTTCTTGGGGCATACCTAGAAGCTATAGAGATACAAAATTTCAATAGGAGAAAGCTCGGGCCACCTCTTACACCTATACTGGACATGCAGGCCCACGAGGACTTTGTAGCAGTTTGAAGACAACTCAAAGGGAGCAATCTCTACGTACTTCAAAAATTTGAAGAAATACTGGTGGAGGGGGAGAGTTTGTCCCGCTTGGAGGTGCGCCTGGCTCCAAGGCTCGAGCCCGTAGACACTGCGGTGAGCCCTCTCCGTAGTGGGACATGATGTTGCCTAAAGCATCCATGTTCCTCAATTTACATGGGATTTTCTCTTCCTCAAATATTGAGGCCTGATATTGTGTTGTCGCTTGGGGGATGGGAGGAATATTTGCCTCCGCCTGCATCAAATTTAGCTCTGCCGCCACCAGACACTCTGCCACCGAAGTGGCCTCCCTCACTGCAAAGCGTTCCAAGGCCCTAGCCTCCTCCGTATTTCTTCCTTGTACTCAGGCCATTGTCTCAATCTCTCCATCGAAGGCGTAAAAACCATGTTGAAGTAGTTTAGGAAGCTCTTCAGACATCAGAAACAAAACCAGGCAGTTAGCATTTTGACCCAAAGAAAATGGCCAAAACGCAAGAGTACCCTTAAACAACTGCTAAAGGACAAGAAATAGAAGGAATAATTTTGTAAAACAAAAAGAGTTCCCACGGAGCACTAAGAGGGCCTCGAAGGCACCACCAGAAGCTCAAGAACATGGCTGGACCTCGATCGGAATCTGAGAAATTCCTAGAAACCTATTTGGTGATCAAAATGCAAAAATGGTCACTTACAATCAATTTTGACACCAACAAGGACCCAAAAAAAGGCAAATAAGAGGTAAAATAACCTCTAATCCTAGCAAATTCAATAGCCTAAAACAAGAGCCCATATACTGTAGCATTCTGAATTTGCTATTAAGGTTGAGTGCCTGGATTACTATGCCAGGAGGGCATAATCAAATTTATAAGTGGAATTAATTGGTTATATGTGTGATTATGCGGTATAAATGATGTATATGGTAATTTGAATATTTATGCATGTTTATGTATATTAAATATGCATGCAGGTCTGTTTTTGTAAACTGGGCATATTTGTAATTGTTTACCCGTTGAGGGTATGTTTGTATTATGTATGCTTTATGAGTGAGACCCCAGTGTTATGGGGATACATTTGAGATGTGTTGTCCGAGGTGATCCTAGTGAGCAGATTAGCTGAATAATCACAACGTGGTTAAATACCCGGCTCGGGGTGAGCCTAGGTGTCGAGTACTACCCCTAACTTGGTGAAGAGACCCTGGAATTTTAGTGGAATCTATTGTGTAAAGAAAAGCCAGTGGAAATCTTGGATAAATTAGAAAAAATCTTACAGAATAAGATTGTCACTCTAGTGAGGGTGTTACTAGAAATTGCAAGGTAAAGGAATTGACTCTGAAGGGGACTTGACTAGAAATTGTCACTATAGTCAGATTTCTGGGATTAGTATCCCGAGACGTTTGAATAACTTTCGAGGACGAAATTTTGATACGAAGGGGATAGTTTTATATGTGCCTAAATTACTATGCTAGGAGGGCATAATCAGATTTATATGTGGAATTAATTCAATATATGTGCAATTATCCGGCATAAATAATTTATATGGTAATGTGAATATTTATGCATGTTTATGTGTATTAAATGTGCATGCAGACCCGTTTTTGTAAACTGGGGCATATTTGAAATTTTTATTTCGTTGAGGGTATATTTTTACCATGTATGCGTTATGAGTGAGACTCTAGTTTTATGGGGATACATTTTACATGTGTGGTCCAAGGCAATCCTAGTGTGCAGATTAGCGGAATAGTCACAACGGGATTAAATACCCGGCTTAGGGTGAGCCTAGGGGTGTTTTGAGAAACCTAGTGAGTATTCGGGATTTATCGGGTAACAGATACTTATTTGGTGATTAATTAGGTATGTGGGGATTAATTGGGAATTTATAGGACAGTATTTCCCTTGGGGGCGTTAAAGAGCATGTTTTGATCTAGGGGCCCTTTGGTCCTTTAGGTGCCAAGGGAAAACTTAAAAAGCCTTGAGAAATAGTTAAAAACAATCAGAAAGTACCAATCACTCTCAGTTTTTCCCTCTCTCACATTGCTCTCTCTCACCCTCTCTGGGAGACTTTGGGAAAATTGAAAAGGGAAGCATCAATCTCTGAATTTTGGGCAAGGTTTTCTGGGGAGATTGATGTTCAGGGGTGCTGGAAGCTTCTAAGCTTAAGGGAACAATTAGGATCAGCTCAGCCAGATGTAATCTAAAGTTATGTTTTAAGTTTTTTTTATGTTTTGAATGTTCTTACTGAATTCTTAGTTCCTAGGGGGTTTTTTATTAGGTTTTAAAATGATTGTTCTGCTCTGAGTGTATTATTAAGGTGTAGAGGCATAATTCTGGATTTAGTGTATGTTAACGTGAATTCTAGTAATTTTTTCTCGGGAAAAACACAGGAAAAGTTATGGAAATTCTGGGTTCGCGGGGTCGCACCACGGCACTGTTCTTGAAGCGTCGAAGCCCGCATGAACTCAGAAGCCTAAGGGATTCTGTAAACTACCTTAGCGCCGCGACACTGGGTGGGTTGCGCCGCGGTGCGTGTCTATGGAATTTTGAGGTTTGGTTCCCTGACTTGTAGAGGGTCGTGGCGCTTGCGAGGGGCGACGTGACTCAAATATAGAACATCAGCCAATTAAGGATTTTAAGCTTGGGAACTCAAACCTAAAGGCTCGGAAAGGATTTTACTACCTGGTTTAGTAGAACTCGAGATCCCAAAGGCTAGAATTATACCTTGAAACTCTTAAATAGTCTAAGTGATTGATGGTTACCGTTATTGCGTTGTGACTAGGTTATATCTCTAAGGCTTGGGAATAGGGATCGTGCTCGGGATTGCCATACGCTATCTGCTCGGGACTCGAGGTAAGAAAATTGCACCTTGTTTGTAATAGGGGCTTAAACCCTTGTAATTGGATATGATTGTGGTTATAAATGTGATTATTCAGTTAGGCAAGCTTGTATATGCTTCATCTAATTGCGTGTCGTGCAATATATATCTGATTATATGTATTCTGAAAGTCGGGCCTAAGGGCGTCGGGCCTGAGCATCACTTCAATAAACAGAAGTCACGATTGCACTTAACTAATTGTATTGGTTGTTGAGATTCGATTATGTGGTTGTTTGAGCGAGATTGGTACTACTATGTTGTTGTTTGTATATTATTGTTGCTATGTTGTTGTTTATATATTGTTATTGCTATATTGTTGTTTGTGTTTTGTTACTACTGTGTGGTTGTTTATATTATGTTTCTGCTAAGGTTGTTGTTTATATTCTATTACCTATTGAATTTGTTGATTAAAGTTTTCTTGTTGAGCCTTGGCTCACGGGTGCTTTGTGGTGCAGGTAAGGGCACTAGTAAGTTGGACCGGCCATGAGTTGGAGAGCTTCAGGGGTGGTGTGTACATACCCAGCCTACTCGACTGCCACAGCTAGGATGGCTTGGGAGGAACTAGGGTTGAACCCTGTTTTGCTGCTTAGGACAACGAATTTGTATTTTATTTGTCTCTTATCAATCTGTAATCACTTTTTGGGATCTCGTGTATATACTTAATATTTTTAATGAAAAATAATTACTTCGTTGACCAAATTTTTACTACCTAAACTTGATTTAGTCTTTAATTAGACATTTAAGTCCAAATGACTCGCTTCGTGAGTTAAGAACTATTTTAAACACACAGTGTAACGATCTTCGCTAACCAGGGCGTTACCTACACACCCAAAAATTCAAAGAGCAAACGAAAATTAGAGTATCACTTGTGAATACTTACTCGATATGTATCAATGATAGGTGATGAGTCTAGTTCAGATGTGAATATAGCATGCCTGATTCACCAAAAAATATCGATATTCTCTCCATCCCTCCATAATCGACGAACGAATAATTTTAGGATTTGGTAGAATAAGTTCTCTATGAGTGGAAGTTTTGTTTCTCTGAAATGCAAATGCAAATGAAGTAAAAAATGGACGGCTAGGCAAAAGTTTGAATTTATAACCCTAGACATGGGCTAAAAGTAATTCAATCTCAGCCATTGATCCCCTAAGGAGTAGGTACTCGAGCGTGATTCAACAGTAACACAAATCAAGGTGAAGATCGTACTAGAAAAGGCGAAAGGACATCTCGGGTATGAAAAAGACCCCTCATTAAATGACATCGATTGGTGGACCCAACAATAGGGGATGACACATGGTACCCTCCTTTTTTGAAATGTCAAGTCTCGAGGACACCCAACGGTCTCGACCCGAGCAAGAATCTCTTGAGAATACTCCTTTCAATTAAAGTCTCAACTGCGAGGACGAGTGAAGACTTGGGTGGCAAATGTTGCCTATGTTTTCTTCTAGTGACACGTGGCACACTTTAAGGGTGATTAGGATTCCACATAAGCTGGTAAAGTCTCCCAAAGACTATCCAATGCTCCAGGGGGGGTAAACAAATCCTTCACCACAGTTCACCACCACCAAGGATTACATCTTCCGGAAAGAATCACTCCCTGAGGACCTTGCCACAGGATGGTGCTCCAAGTCTTGCTACAAGTAAATCTCCTCCCTGATTGCCTCCTTAGAGTCTACGAGGACCCTCCTCCAACCCAGGAGAATGGTAGCCAGGTGTCTAGCACAATGACCCTGGGCCACATAAACTTTCTAACACTGACTGTCACATGGATTGTGGTGTCGACTCCATACAAGCGGCAAAATGGATAACTCACAATATCGTTTGATATGGGAAAACGTGCAACAACCACCTTAGAGTGCCAAGGATGTTTCCCCAGCAAAATAGTGGGCTGAAATTCCTCCCATTGGGCCCACAAAGATGATATAAAGCCGACCAACTCATTTAATACTAGAATGTATAGTTATTTTGCAATAACACCTCCATTAAGGGAGGATAATTGTAACCATGTCCAATTATTGAGCTTAATTGCCTCAGCAGCCTATAAATAGAGCTAGGGCATACATTGTAAATGATCTGATTCCTATTTTCAGAGTGAGCCTATATGCTATCTGAAAACCAAGAAAACTTTAGTTATGCAAGTTCTTAAGCATCCTCATACAAGTGACTCGTGGACTAGGATTAATTAATAACCTAAACCTCATAAAAATATGTGTCTCGATCTCTTTTTCTTTAAGCTTTTGTTTGTTTAGTTGTTAGCAAAAAAGCTAGTCAAAATTAATTTATTATATAAAATTTACTTATTTATTTATTTTAATTGTAGTTTAAATAATATACTAAGGTAATTGAATTATATTAGTTTTAATAAAATATGGGTTCAAAGGTCTTATTTTTTTTCAACAAAATATTTATACTCTAATTTTATTATAATCAATAAAATTTCAATTATTTTTAAACTAATATTAATTTTTCTTTTAATAAATTTGTTATGTCATTTTTTAAAGTTTTTTTTTTGTTAATATTATTTTACTTTTAGTTTCAAAAGTAAAAATATATTTATTGAATTAAATTATATTTAATGTACCATTCAATAATGAGGCTAAACATATCTATTTTTTTTTTTAAAAAAAGTTTGACTAAAATCAAGTAGTTATTAATTTGGGTATATTATATAAGCCACAAATTACAAATGTAATTAACAAGTAGGTATTGACTAGCATTTTGATCAATGACATTGAGTCAATTTGAACGACAGTAAATAATTTAAAGGATTGAATTCAAGTAAAAGGATACAAAAACATTATACTAGTTTGGCCCCAAGAGTCGGTAATAACCTACGTCCACTTTCATTTTTATTAAACAAGAAGGTCTTAGACTCAAGATCATGAAGAACAAGGATCAAATGAGTTTCCAAATCTTGTGAGAAAATACAATTCGGTAGGGATTTTGTATGTAAAGTGCGCATAAGAAAAATGTGATTGTGAGAGATCTCTATTTTTAGAGTCGCTTAGTGGGTCATGGGCATTACAAACATGATCTAGGTCATACACGTGTAGTGCGGGATAGTTACAACTCATTACATATTTAAAATAATACAAAAGATACATTTAAATATTAGGTACATACATAAATATCCCTTGAAATAAGGATAAATCTTGTTATCAGACACGTCCTACAAGTAGGATTCATCTTCGAGTAGCCTAAAGTGGTTAGTAGACATTCGAGCAAGCTATTATGTTGGACTAGCAATGTTTGTAATTTCAATCTCCTCAAGGTAGATAGTTCACTTCGTGTTGATAGAGCACACTCGAGCAACTCATGTATTTTGACCAGTCCTTGCCAATTCTATACTGCCACGTGTCCTCTTTATACGCCACGTCTTCATGTCCAATATTGGGTTATGCATTTGCCCCCAAGTTTATCTTAGTATGACTAGCACTAGATAAACTTTCATGCTTGGACTAGTGCTGGTACCTTTCCACATTCTGACATACCAAAAAAATGAAATACCTCTTTTAGAAACAATGATGATGTTTTGATTAAGTAAGTGGCGGTTATAGGTTTCCAAGGCAGACTGACACCTCGTTTCCCCACATTGTTGACATCACATCATTCAAAAACCATGATGATTTTTTTCTTGATGATGTCAGCTACTCGCATTCGGGTAGGGACTATATATAACCTTGCCTTTTTTCATTCCTTTTCCCCTTCTTCTGATTTTTCAAGCTCTTTCTCTCTTCAAAAACATTCTCAAACCCAAAACTTTTGTCATCCAATCTCTGATTCTTCAATCCGATTTCGCATCAAGCTTTTCTTCAAGATCACCATACAAAGTGAGTTTTACAATCACTCTCTTGCGATTTTTTCGCTGTAATTTTTTGCAAATTTGTGGTTGTTTTGAATTTTTCTTCTTTAGATTCTTGGTGATCTTGAGTAAACCGTGAGAAGTTTGGGTTTTTTCTTGAAAAATTGTTGATTTTCTGGGAAAATAAGTGTTTGAGGGGTAGGAAAATGAACTCTAGGCTCGAGCCTGTTTGATTGTCTATTGGATGCTAGAAAAAAATTTAGAATTGAAGAAAATTTTGATTTTCAACTTCTAAAAAAATAGTGGGAATTTTTCCTCCAAAAGATAAGTGGAAAGGTTTGAGAAAAACCTTTTAAACTGCTTTTTGGATCTATTTTTACATCTGGTCAAATAAATTTTTTATTTATTTGAGCAACCCACTTTGTTTAGGCACACATATGTTGGTCGAATAATTCCCTTCCCCTTTCCTTGTTACTAGATGCACACAATCACCGGGGAAGTAATTATTCAATTGACCTAGATATACTCCAAATGCTAGTTGATGATGTTGATTAGAATTGACCAAATATTGATCTCAACTGTGATACTCCTAAAACTCCTGCTCAATCTAGGGAGCAATCCCACAATTATGATTTTCAATTTGTCCCCAACCAGAAGTGTTGTCGTAAGGTTGATGAGTTTCACCAAGGAATAAGGAAATTCCTTCCAAAATATTGGACCTATGTTGTCCATCCTAACTCTAGTAATACTCTCCTGGTCAGAATCATGACCAGTGGGAGGGAAACGAGCAAGATTTCAATAGTTGAAGAGGCTATAACTATAACTTTTTGTTCTCCAGATATGGACAGAGTAAAGAAAACAACCAGGCAGCGAACGACTAAAAACCTCCACATCGCAAGGCAAGTAACCAGTGGGAATAATGCCCAACAGCAAAGGCAGAACAAGCAGCCTAAAGTGGGTGCACGAGCTATGGAGGTGACCAACACTCTTAGACTCTGGGCGAAGCTTAAGCCTCGGAAGAACAAAAATTTTGCTTGGCAAGTTGTTCCAACAAACACTCTTTCGATCAGTGCTATTGAAGGTTACCCCAAGAAATATGACATCTGGGGGATTAGCATGGTGACTCATCTGGCCAATCACCGTGCTAACTTGCATTGTGGAGCTTTTAGCATCTGGTCGCGCTTCCACATATAAACTAGCGCCACACTGCCACTGCACAAGTACTTCAGGGGCGTATCTGAATACTTTGGTATTTCCCCTTACCAAATCACTCCAATTGAATAAATAATGCTTTCAACATTATATATCTTCTACCACCTCTACAAGTGGGAACCTCCAACTCCCCACGAATTCCATTACATGTTTGATCTTACGTCCAATTCAGGTTAGCATGGTACTGGATTTTTCTATCTTTGCCACAGGTACACAACCAAAGTGTTCCTGATCGAGCCGACATTTAGGAGCAATGTGGTCGCATAAGATCTATTCTTTCAACAAGGAGGTAATTAGATTTTCTTATTTTTCATTTTTCTTTTTCTTTTATAAATTGATACTTATCTTATTTTCCTTTCATTGTTTTAGGCTCTTGGGAATGGCCTCCTCCAACTTCAGGCATGCTTACTTGAGCAGTTTTCCTACACAGCCTCACGCACGATGAAGAAAACTATAGGTTGTTAGTGAATAATGCCAACCTTAGGATGGTTGGCTTGCTTGAGCCCCACCAAACTATCAAGGACGCCACCACCGAAAGCGCTACTGGTGGAAAAGCCATCGAGCAAGAAGTCGGTGAAGAGATGGGGGAATGAGCAACTCCATGCAACCCCTACTCATATGAGGAGGAGAACAAGGAGAGTAAGTATAAGGAATTAGAAAGATGCTCCTCATGCCAAAGTCCCAGCGCCTTCTGATGTTAAAGGTAAGGGGAAATTAAATGTAGACGTAGGCTTTTTGATTCACCATGGTCGAACAATAGTGTTGACATGGGTACCATGCCTACTTTATAGTTGTTCTACTCATTTTTCTTTTATATTTCCATAAATTTTTCTAACATATCAACTCTTTATTACAGTGATATCACACTCTGAGATCTTCGAGCTATATGCTTCAGCCTATCCTCCTGCCTCGACTAGAAGAGCGTCAAAAATAAAAACCCTACTGATGTTAGGTCAAGCAGAGACCAGCTTCCAGCTTAGCAGCCTAGGTATGATCTTCTTACTCCATCATTTCTGCCTTAAACAAGCAAGGCTCCTCCCCCCACTGATAAAATGCCACCACTTGCGAGCCGCTCTACTGCTCGCTCAACAGTTGATCCCAGAACCTCTCCGATGATACTTGATAAGCTTAAGACCACGGCTAAAGAAATTGGCAATCGCGCCATAAAGTTGTCTCAACATCGCCTAAGTCCTGAGGCCTTCACTACCCTCGAGGAGACCTCCGTGGATGCAGCCTTTGGTCGAGCTATCTCAGAGGTGTTGTTAGTAAGCACTTTGATTATTATTTCTCATGTATTTGATCAAAGTTCACTGCTCGCATCTATTTCTTTTAATTTTGTAGAGTGTGATGATGCTCAACCACACTCGTCCTCGAGCAAGGGGAGTTTTCAATGAGCTAAACAAGACCAGGGACACTTTAGAGAATACAAAGAGGCCAATAAAAAGAACCATGCAGCGACTAAGTAGCTCGAGAAGGATCTACAGGAGAAGATCACCGAGATTGAAGGGAAGAGCCAAGTTATAAAAGCTCTCTATGAGAAGGAGACAAATAAGACTCGCCTCCTTGAGGAGCATGAGAAGAATTATAAGGATAACGAGGAGTGGTTAAATAGGCTCGAGGAGGAACTTTCTCAACAAAAAGAGAAATACTCCTTTGGATATGTCTACGTTCAAGAATGTCGCCTTCAATTGTTTTTTCATGTTATGGAAAAACAATTAGGAGGTAGATTTTGAATACCTCCATGCTGGGCTCTGAGAGAAGGAGATTGTCAGGTGTCTTGCTCGTGAGGCTACTAAATCTGTTTAGGCTGCTACTCTTGAGACTCCTGGGCTAGAAATATCCTTGAATCTGGATGTTGACAAATCTCATGATCGGTCGAGGAGGATGTGGTTGACCAATGATGTTGCCTTTGTTATTTTTCTTTATTTTTACTTTTGATAACTCGAGCAATAACGTTCGTGGTGTAAAAGCATTGGTTGTTAGAGCAGCTTTTAATCTCAAATATTTTTTGTAATATATTTCTTGCATTACATATACTACGCTGCTCATTAATTTTGACTAGATATAAAAATTTATTGCTATATAAGATTTCTAACTTTCTTGCTCATATGAACAACCAAAGATTTTAATTTCTATGTTCTTTTTGAACAAAGCACAATAATTTATAAATCACAAAAAAAAAAAATCTAAGTATTACTCAATTGTGATTTTTACTCTTTTGCTAATATGAGATTATGTATACCCTATATGTTGGAAAATGCATATTACAGTATTTTTGTTTATTTTCATGTAATTTACATATTATCAAATAACCATGTAAATTCCTAGAACATGCTCCTATGCAATTGATACAAAACAAAGTATCAAATTGATACAAAACAAAGTAAGATATAGAAACTTACATATATGTAGTGGAACTATAACAACTTCTTCCTTCAATCTCTCTAACCCTTAATTCCTTTCTATAGTAGAGTATTATCAATAGATTGAACTAGATCAGCAACATAGTCTTCCTCACCAAGCTTTTGATCTACCTAGAACTAGTGTGGGCTAGTTCTCAACACATGAAATAGAGATTTAGAAGAAAAGAAGAAAGTGAGTGGCCAAGAGTGGATTAGATTGTCTAGATTTTCACTTACCCAATGAATCAACTGAGACTAAATCTTGAAAACCCTAGATATCATATTCCTTATATAGGCAACTTAATTGGCTTTATTTAAATTTAAATTTAAATTAATTAAAATAATAAACAAAAAAGAAATCAAAGCCTTGAGCTCCCACAAATGGACTTGGGATCATTCTCTTTATTTTGAATTTAAATCTCAATTGGGCCTAAATTCAAAACATTTTAATTTATTTATCTTTTAATTAATTAATTAATTAAATCCTTATTCAAATTAACTAATTATAATTTGAAACTTGGTTTAATGTTTTTTATTTATATTGACACAAATTTATCAATATTAACAAATTTCCCCAAAGATTCTCTTTTATTTTCTAAATCTCATATCTCTGTAAAATTTTCATAAATTGACCTAGTTAACTTTAAAAATCCTAATTGATAATTAAATCAATTAATCGAGACATTCTAGATGATTTACTACAAGTTGATGCGGGGACCATGTATCCATGAAATCAAGCTCCAATAAGTTACCATGAATTTATTTATGAATAATTTCAATACCTTATTAATTCCTCGTGACTCCACTATAGACTCTGAATTGAACTCTTGAAATCATAGAACATATTTTCCAAACCACAAATATGTTATCCAATGTTATAACCATTACAGTCAATCAATCCTTTATTGATGACTTACTAATGAGATGAGTGCAAATTATCATTTTGCCCCTCATCAGTATTTTATCCTTAACTCCCACTAAGTTCCTTATAAATGATTTTTTCGTGAACTTAATCACAGAAATGAGATCTCAATCATTTAACCTTGTTAACATAGCAATTAAGGAAATCATCTTTTCACTTCTCATACATAAGTTATAGATTACATATCTATGAATAATACTCCCACTCATTTACACTAATAAATCTCCAATGTACAAGTATGGGCTAGACTGTAGGGTAAGTTGGTAACAACCAAGTCAAAAGATTTAAATAATATAAATAGCAGAATATTATAACTCAGAATTAAGATCGAGTTGAATTTTGGTCAACGTTGTGACATTGATTAGAATCAATAACAACGATACTTTTAGGATTAATTCCTTAAAAGCATGTAAAGACATTTTATTGAATTAAATAAAAAGAGCAATTTATTATATTTTAATATTATAATTATTGTTTGAATTAATTATATTATAATATCACGAAAATTCCTTATTCATTCATGAGAATATGATCTTGTATTAGTACGAGAGAATTAAGATCATATATAATAAATAAAATAGTCAGTAACATATTAAAGTAAGAAATATTTAATGAATCATTTCTAGTGCAGTTTACTAAGCATACGAGATGCAAGTGATCTAGATTCGGATTACTGATGTGGATAGACATCTTAGTAAATGTGTTGTATATAATAGAGATTATATATGACAAGACAGATAAAAATTAATTATCTTTATAAACTTACCGTTTGACATAAAGATTTTATTCTTATAATAATAGATTATCATTTGTAGATCAATCTAAATTCTAAATATTCATGAAATCTTGTTTCTGTTTATTGGATCTTTTGATTCACTCGTTAAGGTTTCTTAGTATAATGAGGCTAATGACTTTTGTTTTGGAGATTCAATATCATGAATGGCTGGGAACATGAATTACAATAATGGAATCCATACTTTGCTAAAGGATAGAATATTGGTTCCCTTAAGGGTTAGTTATGGAATTATATAGTTATTGAGCTCAAATCTATAATTTGATTATAGATTAATTATTCGCTAGTGAATTAATGGTACTTAAGGATCAAGAGGTAATTATAAGGGTAAAATGGTAATCTAGACCAGTTCTAATTAACGAATCAATAAATGGAGGATAGAACTACATTTATTGATTATATCAATGGACTACAAGAGAAAACTCTGTAAATATAATTCTATAAATACTTACAGTGCAATTCCATATTTATAGTGGAGTAATCATGGAATTAATAAATAAGATTATTGGATTAAAGAGTTTGATTAATAATCTGGTTTATTGGATCTTTCGTATTATAGGCCCCTGGTCCTCAGATCACCTTTGTCCTACAATGCCAAGGGTAAGGATGTCAAAAGAAAAATTTGTAGAGAGAATGACTTAATTGCAAAGGAATTAATTTTCCAAGGTAATGAAATAATTATGTGATAGTTATGGGCAATTGATTAATTATGAATAAATTAAACATGTAACTATATAGTTTTTATTTTGAAAAACTATAGGTTAAAATAAATATTAATCTTGTTTGGATTAATATATAAAGAGAGATTAATAATTATCTTATTTAGAATAAGATATATTTTTATTTATTTAAAACTGATATTTTAGGATAAAGTTAATTTTAAATTAACTCATATTTATTTTGGGATAAATATATTGTCTTAAAAATTAATTAAATAATCAAATAAGAAAATTAGGAAAAACCCTAACGTGGCTAATGCCACTAACTATATTGCACAGTGAGTGGCGCCACATATGGATATTTCCTATCCTTGGGATTTGAATTTTAAATTTCAAATAATTTTTTATTTAATTATTCTTTTTTAAATATGATTTAAATTAAATAATTAATTAGGTTATAATTGATTAGTTTTATTTTAATAAAATAAATATTAATTAAATTAGTTAATTATCTTTATAAACCTAAAAAGAAGCGATACTTTTAAGGAGCTAATTGTTTTTCATAGACTGTCATACTATCTCTCTGAAACAAATGCAATAGTTTTCTAAACCTGAAAACTATTTTATTCATCTTCTCTCTATCAAACATCTATAGATATCATGTGTTGAATACATCTAGAGAGTCATAAATCAAGCTTTTGAATCCTACGTGCCCACACATGTCCTTGTGTGTTTGAGGATTGGTCTCGAAGATCAAGGTGTGAGCTTTTAGAACTTAGATAGGAAGATCGTTGATTTTATACAAAATTATTTGAGGACAATTGATAGGGAACAAGAGGTAAACTCTAATCTGATTGCATGTGATTTAATATATGTATATGTGTATGCGTATGATCTTGCTGGTATTAATAATTATTAGAAAGGGCTCACTCCATGTTGTGTATCTTTCATTTGCTCTTTTAATACCAATATATACTTATCTATCTATCAATAATCAATATCGGTCCTAATCCAATGTACCCATATACATCCAATCTTTTCTACTTTGTCAATGCCTTGGATAAGACATCACAAACCGAATGTATAAGTAGATCATATCGTCGACTACGAGATCAGTGAAAATCAAATGCATTGATCTAATCTTAGGACTCATTCGTTTGAACATATAATTACAATCATAATCAATTGTGACATAGTCACTATAATTGTAACTATTTTTATGTTCAAGATTTTTATAAATGTTTGTATTATTCCAATAATCATGTAATAAAATAAGCAAGCAACACGGTTGTCAAACTATATGATTTCTGCTACTTTTACTGACAATATAAAATTGTGTTACATGTCTGACATAGTTTTACAAGGGCATAAAATCCAACACTATATGCCCCCCAAGTGATGAAGGAGGTAAGTCCTTGGTCACTTACAAAATAACCAAGCGTGTTCAAGCTAATCCTGCTACTCGCAATTATATTTATAAAGAAGTATACTTTTAGGAAAAATCACACATGTTAAGCAATACTTGTTAAATGTAACAAAAATTGGCAAAGTTTGAATGTGTCAAGCACAACCCCTTGTAAATAACTCGTAATAATATGGACAAAATCGTGTCTATTGAATCATAAAAATTTGTACGAGCAATGAATGTTTTTGAATGAAAACATCTTAAATTGAATCTTATTAAATGTCTGGTCGTTCAAAAAGGGCATAATCGTGCCTTACAACCAGGTAAACATAAGTAGTTAGAAAATAATTGGTTATTACAAAAATGGGCAAAAACATGCCTTTACAACCAAAAATAGCAAAAATAAGAAATACGTTGGTCGTGAAAAATGGGCGAATGTGTGCCTTGCGACCAGTGTTATTGATCATAGTTATCATTGATAATATTTTCTCATACGTTCACCATTCCAATATCTTGCGACCAGCTCACCATTTAATCGAGCAAGTTTGTACATGCCTGGCTGTTAAACATCTACGATCTGGTACGGTCCTTCCCAGTTGGGCCCCAAAACTCATGTTGTTGGATCCTTAGTGTTTTGGAACACTTGTCGCAAGACTAGATCTTCTGTTGCAAACTTTCTTTCTTTGACTCGAGAGTTAAAATATCGAGCGACTTTTTGCTGGTAAGCAGCTACCCTCGACTGTGATTGCACTCGTCGTTCGTCGATCAAGTCAAGATTTCAGCTAACAATTGATGATTCTTAGCTTGGTCATATGTACTTCGTTGATGGGATTGGGGAGTCAACTCGACTGGTAACATTGCTTCATACCCATATGCTAAGGAAAATGGTGTATGACTAGTTGATTTGTGAGCAATAGTACGATATGACCATAGCACTTCTGGAAAAATATCTGACCAGTTACCTTTGGCTTGCTCGAGTCACCTATTCATTGTATCTTTCAAAGTTTTGTTGACAGCTTCAACTTGCTCATTCGCTTGAGGATAAGCAACTGCAGAGAAACTTTTTGTAATACCACGCCTTGCACAGAAGTCCGTAAATAGATCACTATCAAACTAAGTATCATTATTTGAAATAATATTTTTTTTTGTAGTCAAGTACTTTTTTAAGTTATAGTTGATTGTTTTTCCGCCTCAACGTACTTGGTAAAGTAATCCACTGCAACAACTGAACACTTGACTCTTCCTTCTCCGTAGGAAGTTGCCTGATTAGATCTATCCCCCGTAAAGCGAAAGGCCATGGAATTTGCATTTTTTTAACTCATTAGGAGCTGCTATAGGTATCTTAGAGAATCTTTGTCACTTGTCACATTTTTGAACGTAATCCAATGCATCTTCATTCATGATTGGAAAAAAATATCCTTTTCCCAATATCTTTTTTGCTAGGCTTTGCCCCCCTTCATGATTGTCACAGAACCCTTCATGCACTTCTATCATCAACAATTCAGCTTCTACTTAGTGGCACATCAAAGTAGAGGCAATGAGTATCCTCTTCTATACATTACTCCATCAAGAATTATGTATCTAACAGCCTGCCACAATATCTTTTGTGCATTATTTCTGTCTTGGGGAAAAATCCCCAGCTCCATATAAGTAGCAATCAGAGTCATCCAGGAGGGAGAATCGTCTAGCAGCAACGTTGTGTCGATTTCATTAATACTCGGTTGGGCAAGGTGCTCAAATGGTATTATGTTCAGAGTGTCTGCATCCTTAGCACTTGCTAGCTTGGCTAAAGTGTCAACGTTTGAATTCTTGTCACGTGGTACCTACTGTATGGTGTACTTTTTAAACTATGCAAGAAGGTCTTTAGCCTTGCTTAGGTAGGAAGCCATTTTCATCCCTTGAGCTTGGTATTTCCCCAGGATTTAATTCATGACTAACTTTGAATCACTGTAAATATCTGCAGATAAAGCTTTTACATCTCTAGTAAGTCGAAGTACATCGTGCAGGGCCTCATATTCCGCTTCATTGCTTAAGGCATTGAATCCAAATCTTAATGCACAGTGAATGAGATGCCCTTCAAGTGTAGTTAAAATTATACCAGCTCTAGAGTTGTGCTCATTTGAGGAACCATCTACGTACAATTTCCATGTTGGTCAGATCTCCTCATTTACATCTAGTGCTATTACTTGTTCGTTTTCATCTGATACACTTGTGCATTCATCAATAAAATCTATTAAGGCTTTCCCCTTGATTGTTGTATGTGGCTAGTAGGTAACTTTGTATTGCCCAAGCTCTCTTGCCCATTTGAGCAATTGTCCCCATGCTTCAGGTTTTTGTAGAACCTACCTGAGGGGTTAGTCTGTTAGGACTATAATCGAATGAGCTTAGAAATACGGCCATAGATTTCTTGCTGAGAGTAGTAGGAAATATACAACCTTTTCAATCAAAGGGTATCTTATTTTAGCTCTTATTAGCCTTTTTCTCATATAATACACTAGATGCTGGATTTTGTCTTCTTCCCTTATAAGTGTTGCACTAACAACATGCTTGGTGACTACTAGATATAAAATAATGGTTTCGCCATCAACTAGTTTTGAAAAAATAGGTTGTTTCACTAAATGCTTCTTAAGAGCTTTGAAAGCCTTTTCACACTCTTCCGTCCATTCGAACTTGCAATTTACCCTTAGCAGATTGAAGAATGGAACATATTTGTCTGTTGACTTTGAGAAAAACCTGCTAAGAGCTACAATATGTCCGATTAGGCTTTGTACCTCCTTAATCTTAGTGGGAGACTTCATTTCAATCAGGGCTTTTATTTTATCCGGGTTTGCTTCTATGCCTCATGAATTGACGATGAACCCAAGAAATTTTCTCAAGCCTACTCCAAATGAGCACTTTAAGGGGTTAAGTTTCATGTTGTCATGCTTCAAAATATCAAAGCATTCTGCTAGATCTTGAACATACCCCAAGTCTTTTTTTACTTGATCAGTATATCATCGACATAGAGTTCCATGTTATTGCCTATCTAATGCTTAAACATCATGTTGATTAGCCCCTCGAACGCTGTGTCAACATTTTTGAGGCCAAATGGCATTACCTTGTAACAATATAAGCCTATGTCAGTCCTGAAGCTGGTATGCCCCTCATCGGGAGGGTGCATGCTAATCTGATTGTACCCTGAGTAAGCATCCATAAGAGTACGGACCTCAAGCCCTATTATAGCATCAGCTAGCTGGTCAATCCTTGGCAAAGGAAAGTAGTCTTGTGGGCATGCTTTGTTTAAGTCTGTAAAATCAACACATGTCATCAATTTTCCAATAGGGTTCGGTACTAATTTGCAACCCATTCAGTGTAAAAAGTTTCTCTTATAAACTCATTTTCTTTCATCCTTTCAACTTCCTCATTTAAGGCTTTAGAGAATTCTTTGTTGAGCAGCCTCCTTTTCTGCTAAATAGGTTTGAAATTTTCCTTGTCGATATTCAAGGCATGGCTAATCACAATAGGGTTGATACCCACCATGTTTTTGTGTGACAAGGCAAAGACATCTTGGTTGTGTTTTAAAATTCTTATGAGGTCAAGTTTGACCTTTTTAGCTAAGTTTTTTCCAATTTTAACAATTCTGGTTAAGCTCTTCTTGGTCGAGCAGAACCTCCTCGAGGTCCTCAATTGGTCCTAATCTAGTGTCATAATCCCCAAAGAGAGGATCAAAGTCCACTTCCTCACTTTCGGCAGAGCCCTACTTGGAGGAATTTTGCTCGTTAGAGGAAACCTGCTTCTGTCCATCTGAGATGCTAACTTCCATTAATGGTGTTGGCTTGTTTCCTGCTAATCCAGCAAAAATCATGTTGGTCATTACTAAGCCTTTTCTAGGAATTTTAATGGAAGAGTTGTAGCATTCTCAAGCTTCTTGTTGATTCCCATTAACACACCCAATTCAAGCATTGGATGGGAAATCAATTGTTAGATGAAAAATGGACGTGATAGCTCACATATCGATAAGTGTTGGTCTTCCAAGAAAAATGTTGAAAGCCGATGGAAGATCGACCACAACAAAAGTGGCCATGACCTTGTTGTTTGTTGGTGCAGCTTCAACAGTTACTTCTAGTCTAATCATCCTTACTAAATTCATTACCTCTCTGGTAAAACCATATAAGGTCTACGTGCAGGGCTCAAGATTTCAAATAGAGAGTTTCATCCTTTCAAGAGTCGTATTAAAAAGGATGTTAATGGAAGAACCAAGATCCATCGTGGTTCGTGCAATGATCATATTGGTAATTTTGGCTTCTATTTCCAAAGGATCGTTATGCGAGAACCTGGCATGTGTGGCATTATCCTCGGTGAACGTAATAGGCTTACACTAGTACCGAGGTGTTTTGGGAGTACGCTCCTCAACGACTAACACCTCTTCTCCTGGTTCATGGCGTAGCATTTGGACATGTCATTCTAGGGCATTTCTGTTATCGTCAACCAAGTGCAGTCCACTGCAAATCTTGTGTAATCGACCTACTACAGGGGCTTGTTGTAGTGGTTGTGCTGGTGCATCAAGAGTTCCTGTGGCATGTGGATTCTGCTCGACTAGGCGACAAACATATCTATTGATCGCCTGATGGTTTTGACAAATCAGAAACTTGATTTCATCCTTAAGTTGATTAAACTCATTAGTGTCATGTCAATCGTTATGGAAGTAGCATAATTTGTTGGTCTCTGTCATGCTTAATTTTTTCCTGATTGGATCAAGTTTCCTACAGGGTACTTCGACTTGTGTAGCTTGAAATACCACTACTCATGACCCGAAGAGTGCATAGTAGGTGGTAAAATGAGGCACATATTCTCATGGCTTATCACTGGTCTTTGCTCATTTATTTCGTTATTATTGCCACTGCTAGAATTGTTGTTCCGTTTACCACTGTTCGGTTTATTCTTGTTACCATTACCATTGGTTTTCTGGTTTTGGTAAGTTGCACCTGAGTTTTTTGTTGGAGCAACACTAGTTCTAGCTTGGTTAACTTGGTCAGCCTTCCAAATAGCTTCTTTAAGTTTTATAAACTTATCTGCTCGATCAAGAAACTCTCTAGTCAAGTAGACAGTTTTTCTTCTAAGGTTGGTCCAGAGGGACCTTTGACTTGGATTCCAGCCATGATGGCCACCACTTTTCCATCATCACTTACTATCTTAGAGCGAGCAACTTCTTGCATGAAACACTGCACATAATCTTTTAAGGGCTCGTTGGGTCCTTGTTTAATGCCAACAAGGTCATTGAGCTCGGCTAGCAGAGTTCGAGCAGAAAAATATTATGAGTAGAAGAGCCTCACAAATGCTTCCCAGGAATTTATGGTTTCAAACTCTATTTTGAAGAAACATTATTGTGCAATGTCAGTGAGAGTAGCAGAAAAAATCCTACGACGAACATCATTTCGAACCCCTTGGAGATCCGTCTGTATCTAAAAAAATTCACATGGGAGACGAGGTTCTCTTTAGCACTATACTTCTTCCAAGGTTGCATCTTGAACTTGAAAGGGAAAGCAAGATCATTGTTCCGATCATAGAAAGGAGAGTCTTTCCTTCTCTCTAAATCGATGTCAGTTGGTTTTCGGGTTTGTTAACTCCCAAACCATTTGAGTTAAAGCATCAAGTTGTTCTTGAATAGGAGGTGCGATTAGTGGAACAGTTGCTAGGGCATCGTCTAGGAGTGTTGCAGCTTCATTTTGTGGTGCTGGAGGGATTACTGGTGCAACAGGTCCCACAACATTAGACCCATTACCTTCCCATAGTTGTTCGAGGACATCTCGCAAGTCACGTCCTCGGTTTCCAAGCCTATTAAATTAAAGACACTATTTCCTCTAGGTTGTCCCCCAACATTCTGGCTATCTGCTCGAGGAGCACTAGGAAGTGGTCTGGCAGGACAATTTGTTGGCTCGTGTTGTCTTGGTGGGACAAACAATCCTTCAGGCTGCATATTATCTGAAGCATGGATGTTTTGAAGCCCAGGCGGCCTTGGCAGAACAAATCGTCCTCTTGGATTCCTGTCATTATGATGACCATCGTAATATTGGTTAGCATGGGGTTGGCAGTATCGACTATCTCCTTTAGCATCATCATAACCATCATGGTAGGATGTTTGATAGACACTACTTGCTTCTTGGTTGTTTCTCCGCCTATACCTTCTTAGTGGATGACCATGATTGTACCCAGCTTACCGATTATGTTGAGGTTTTTAAGAGGTTGTCCTCCTATTGAGTTTGATCACCTTGGTTGCCTATCAGCTGGCCTTCCATCTCTAGATACTTGTCTACCGTACCCTTGACCTTAGTGACGATTGGGCAACACTAATTCATTATGGTGGAGTTGACGAAATATTCTTGGTTGAGTTCCTCTATTCGAGTTATTACTACGTGTCTGCCCATGTGGAACTACTTGGTCTCAGGACCTTGCTAGTCGGGCAAGATCTAGAACTCGGCCACCTGGCATCTGTTTTTCAGCATTTGGTTGGCCAGTGTTCTAAGTTTGAGGGTTCACTGGTCGAGTTCTTACAGCTTGGGTTTCCTGCAAGACGGCTTCCGGCATCCTTGCTGGTTCAGTATTACGACGACCAGCTTCTTGTCAAACTTCAAGAGCTCGTTGCCACTAATCCATCCAGGCCTGAAATACTTGGCTATGTTTGTTCAAGGCCTCAACTATTGCTTCTTGGGCTACGACTTGATTCTCACGCATGGCAACAAACTGCTCTTGCATTTGTTTCACAACTTCCTTCAATTTCTCAATATTAGGGCCGAGGTCTTGCCATAAGTCCACGTGGGGCTCGTCATGCCCAAATGATCCTCGTGCAGGTAGGTTTCCAGGTAGAGGAACCTGCTGAGCAAGGTGAAGATGGGGAATTTGACTGCTCGGAAGGTCATCTTGTGGTCCAGTATTGATGTTTCCCCCTTGTGGTTCCTAGTTTTGGCTTCTAGTAGTGATAGCCATTGATTCAGATAGATTGGTGAGTTGTGATTCTTGGATTTCAGCTCTCAATGAAAGTACAAATATGTTGACCAAACTGAGTCAATATGAACGACAGTAGATAATTTAAAGGGATAAATTCAAGTAAAACGACACAAATAATTTATAGTGGTTTGGCCCCGAGTTGGTAATGACCTACGTCCAGTTGCACTTTTATTAAACAAGAAGGTCTCAAACTCAAGATCAAGAAGAACAAGGTTCCATTGAGTTTCGACTACAACAATATAAGGGTTTTATGACTTTATTTGGGAGACATTAAAAGTATACAATGTCTCTCGTTGGAGGAGACATCGTAAGTGGGGTCATTGTAGGTGCACATCTCACGTCCCCCATTGGGAGAGGTGAGAGACACCCCACGTCTCCAAGTGAGAGACATTGAAAGGTACCGAAAAACGTGGACTTTCAATGTCTCCCACTGGAAGATGTGGGATGTCTCTCACGTCTCCCCATGGGATACATTGAAACGTCTCCCATTTTTTTAAAAAAACAAATTAATTAAATTAAAATCTATTTAATATTAATTTACATTGATTTAATAATTAATAAAAATGAATTTGACTTAATAATCAATTAAATTGTAATTAATATAATTAATTGAATTGAAATCGATATAATTAATTATATTGAAATTTATATAATTAATTAAAATAAAATTGCAAATCTACACTAATGAAAAATTATAATTTTGTTTTACAAGATAAACAATATTTGTTAGACATATGCAAAATTAACAAATATTGCATTATATATGAAGAAAATGGTAAAAAGTAATAATACCTAATAACGAGGTTGGTAACTTTGGATTATTGGTAACATATATGTCGTCAATTCTTGTCGCAACTCATCACTTTGTGTCTCTGTATATGGCGTACTTGTTAGCTGCAAAAAATATAAAGTAAAATATATTAATTAATTATTTTATTACAGTTATATATATGGTTTCAAAAATACTTTTTAAACGTTACTTAATAATCTTGTTCTTAAGTAATATATTGGACTCGCATGTTCAATCAAATCCTTCAACATCCTCATCATGTCGTAAATTTTGGCAGTATTCCCCCTATATTATTAACATAACAATCTATCGATTTAATAAAATCAATCAAGCAAGCACAACATAGTTTAAATAAAATAAAAAAAATACATAATCCTAGATAAAATTGAGCAGCATTTCCTCTATAATAGTGATCTAACCAACTGCATGTGAATAGCAAAACAAACAATTTAAAGAGCATACAATAAGTTTCTTCCTTATAGCTCTGCATCACATAACCAAATTTTCTATAACCTACTTCACTAAAACACACAAGTTCTCAACCTTCCCTTATCACCAAAGCACACAATTTTAATCTCATAACCTACTTCACTCTAGGTGAATATTTAAGATATTCAAACTCCTCTAACATTTGTTTAATAAAATTAAAAGTAGAAGTAAGAGAATATATATATATGTACCTCTTGCAATTAATAAACCAAGCTAGCAAAATTACTTCACCTAGCAATCAACTTTGCTATTAAATCCACAACCAACAAAATTAAATTAATAAATAATAAATAAAATATCACTAAATATATAACAATATATAACTTATTCTTGTAATTTTATAAACTTGATTACCTCAAATGTGTGTTTGAAATAGAAATTTCGAGGCAAACATCAACATAAAATCTCACTACAATAAAACATCAACCTACAAAATTAAAATTAATTAATTAATATATGATTACTAAACAAATAAAAAAAAATTCCAACGAGTCACTAATTAACCTATACATAAAATGTGGTATATATAGAGCTTAGACTTATAAACTCTAACAACTAAGTCACTAAAAACTCAATAATCAACAAAAACATATAACTTTCCATATGTCTCTAGTTTTTAAAATTATTTTAAAAAAATTTTTTTACCATAACTACATATAATCAATCTTTCTAGAATGTTAATAAAAAAAAATTAAAATATATATATACAATTATACATAATTTTCAAATTAATTCATAATAAAAAAAAAATTTTAAATCATAAACATATATACTTGAATACTTGAATCAAATCTATGCTATGTGATATGTAAAATTACAATTAAAATTATTTTTACATTGTCAACAAAGTTAATTTTCTTAGAAACCACCTCAAAATCTACTAATAAAGAAAAATCTCACTAAATATCATTTTAAAAATGATTTATATATATAATTTTTAAAACTTACCTCAAATGTGTGCTTGAAATAGAAAATTTGAGTCAAAATCTCAAGTTTCCACACCTCTTATACTCTCCAAGAAAATCCTACAAATCCATTGAAAAAACTCATCATCATAAAAATCTAACACAAAGTCGCATATATATATATATCATCTAAATACTAAACCCATATTTTTTTCAAGAAAATTTACCTTAAAAGCTTGAAAATGAAGAGAATTTTGTAACTTTCAAGCCCTAAAATCGCATAAATTTTCCCCAAATGCCTCTGTGTAATCGTGCACAAAGAAGGAGAAACAAAGAAGAAGTTGTGTGGGTATACGTATATGAAGTGGAGACATCCAACGTCTTCCAGTGGGAGACGTTGGAATTCATGTGCTTCTAATGTCTCCCACTGGGAGACGTGGGACACGTGGCACGTCTCCCAGTGGGAGATGTTGGATGTCCCTCCTGGACAAGTGTTAGGCAAGGGTTTTTCAATGTCTTCTCACTAGTTTAATGTCTTACAATTTTAGTCATTAATAAAAAATTTCAATGTCTCTCAACATAAGACATTAAAAACCCCTCCTAATTTTTAATGTCTTACACCAATGGTGTAAGACATTGTATGAAGTCATTGAAAGTAAAACTTTTTGTAGTGTTCCTAAGCTTCAGAGAGAATACAATTCGATAGGGATTTTGTATGTAAAGTGCGCATAAGAAAATTATGACTGTGAGAGATCTCTATTTATAGAGTCCCTTAGTGGGCCATGGGCCTTACAAACATTATCTAGGCCATGCACGTGTAGTGTGAGATTGTTACGGCTGATTACATATTTAAAATAATATAAAAGATATATTTAAATATATGTTACATAAATATCCCTTGAAATTAGGATCAATCTTGTTATCTGACACGTCCTACAAGCAAGATCCATCTTCGAGCAGCTTTAAGTGGTCAATAGACATTTGAGTAAGGTATTATGTTTGACCAGAAATGTTTGTGTAATTTCAATCTTCTCAAGGTGAATAGCTCCCTTCATGTTGATAGAGCACACTCGAGCAGCTCATGTATTTCGACCAGTCCTTGCCAATTATATACTGCCACGAGTCATCTTTATAATCCACATCAACATATCCAATTTTGGGCTAAATAGTACAATTCCAAAATGCTATTTCTTTCTGAAAAAAATTGTATAGCGAGTAATTTTGGGGTGCTCAATTATGATGACATCGTTATAGTTGCAATAGACCCATTTTCTTGTTGTATAAATATAGTGCCCATTTATTAATTACTTTGTGTTAGGTTGATTTTAGGTTAGTTTTAGAGAGTAAGTGAAGATGTTATTTTAGTGTTTTCACTTTAATTTGTGCAGATTTACGCTTGTTTTATTCTTGTTTCAGGTTATAATGGTCAAGTAGATAATATACAGTGAAATGAGAAGATGTTGGGAAAAACTTATACATAATTTTGTTTATTTTTATGTAAATCTTATATTAAACATATTAATATAAGAAAACCTAGAACATGTTTCTAAAATTGAATTCATACAGAGATAGTGATAAGAACACCTACATTATTGTGCAGCGGAATGATTGAGTCATTCCTTCAGTTTCTCTAACCCTTGTATCCTTTCTGTCGCAGAGTATTACCATGAAACTAAACCATTCTTCAATTTTCTTCACAGCCTTCCAAAGTATCCTTAGAATTACATAGACTAGGGTTGATATTTCTCAACACATGAGATAGATACAGAGAGAAGAAGATAAAAGAATAATGAGGGTTTGAAAAGGATTTATGTTTGTAGAGAGAATCTAAAACCTACTAGATCTTTTGATCTTCACAGAAACTTGTTTTTCAAAAATCTGATTTCAACTCTCACTTAGCATTCCTTTTATAGACTCAATTAGGCCATTTAATTTAATTAAAAAATAAATAAAATAATAGATAATATCAGCCCTTGGTCGAAATTACCATGGGCTTTAGGCCCATGAAATTTCCCATTTAATTATAAGCATGTTGGACTTAAAATCAAGGTCTGTATTATTTTCTATTGATTAATTAATTAAATAATTATTCAAATCCTTTATCAAATTAACTATTTATAATTTAAACATTGATTTAAACTTATTTATTAATTTAGATACCAATTTATCTTAATTAATAAATCTGTCATAATTTCTCTTTTCTTCTCTAAATTACATAACTCTGTGACACTATCTAAAATTGATCTGGTCAACTTTGATAATTCTAATTAATAATTAAATCAATTAATTAAGACTATCTAGATGATTTTATTCAAGGTATAATGGGGACCATGGGCGTATGAAATCAAGCTCCAATAAGTTATCATAAATCTAACAAATAAATTTACTAACTTATTAATTCCTCGTGACTCCCCTAAAGACTCGGAATTGCACTCTTGAATTCATAGAACGCTCTATAAGCAATATATATACATTATTAATTATTCATTGTTACAACCATAATTGTCACTCAATCCTCTATAGACGATCTACAATGAGATGGAACTAAAATACCATTTTACCCCTCATTGTATTTTATCCTTAAAACACTTAGTTCCTTGTAAATGATATTTTAGTAAATGAATATTAATTACTGAAATGAGATCTCTATCATTTAGCACCTTGAACCAAACTAAAAGGAAACTGTCATTTCACTTTTTCATCAGAAGCTATAGATGTTCATATCTATGATTAACACTCCCACTCAATTATACTATCGAGTTCCCAAGATGTAAGTATGGGCTAGTCCGTTGGGTAAGCTGGTAATGAACAAGTCAAAGAACTCAAATAATACAATCAGTTAGAATACTAACCACTTAGAATTGAGATTGAATTGACCTATGGTCAACTATATGATATGACTAGAATAGATAATAACGGTATGCTTACTTATCCTGTCAACTGTCAATATCGGTACAGTCCGATGTAACAAATACATCCGCTCTTATCTACTTTGCTAATGTTCTGGAAAGAACATAACACTGTGATGTGTAAGTAGATAATATCGTAGATTGGCAAGTCAGTGTAAATCCTGTGCACTGACTAATCTTAGGACTAACTTATTTTGAACATATAATCATATTTATATTCCACTGTGATCATGTCACTATAAATATGATTAGCTATATGCTTGGGATTTAATAGAAGTTTATATTAAACAAATAATCGTGAAAATAAAACATGTGAGCAAAGTGATTGACCAAGTCAATAAAATGATTTCAATTCTTTTATTGATAATAAATGAGATTACACAGAAATTAGGTTTTAATTAGGGCATAAAACCCCAACAGAAGAAACATGTTATATATGATGGATTTAGTGTTGAATGTGGAGTTTCAAGATATTATGGGTGGAAAATACTAAATTACTCTTGAGTTGGAAAATACTAAATATACATTGATATGTGGAGTTTAAATATGATGGACTTAGTCTTGAGCTAACCAAGTACCGCCAATCCAAGAAGTCCCGGGAGCTAGCATCCCAACACAACGATTATATTAATGGGAACGCTTTGGAAATGTTGAACTAGCAGCTACATGAGGAGGGGCTGGAGTACATCCGGACCGCAGAAGTCGCTCGAGGAGGAGCTCTAGGCGGGGATTGAGGTTTCCTACCTTGCCCCAAGTACATCTCTCCTTACTCTATACCATGCCACACACGTAGGGGATACGGTAAGTCCCGAGCATGTTTGGGTTTCTCCCACACTTCTTCACTATGGCCAGATTTCCCATGGACATTGAACTATGGAAGAGTTTCAGGATTACTTAGATGTGATAAAAATCTATCTCCACAGCCCGAGGAGACAATTACCTCCTCGGAGCTTTATACCCATAAACCATGTGACATCCTTCATCTCCAACTAGTTTTTTCATTATGGCGCTAACTTGAGTTGTGAGATAGGAGACAAAGTTAGACACTTCCAATGCTTGCACCAAGACATAACTTATGGTGGGCTTCTGAGAAGCCTATAGTACTGCTTTATGTTCCTGTTTTGGAATTTGTGCAAACAATTTATTTGTTCTTGCAGATCACACGGGGATAGCTAACATTGCCCGATCAGCCCTAAGGCTGGGAGCATCCCCAAGCTCCTTGGCCGCCAGAGAACCATCGCGTTGTTGGGAGGATCCCGACTCTTCTACACCAGCCAAGAGGTAGAGGGTTTCCCCTCCTCCCGCGAATGTTCCCATGGCAGACTTGCCCCCAATCTTTGAGGATTCTCCGTCTTCCAAGGCTGGTTAAGTGGTCCAAAGCTCAGAAAACCAGGAGTTGGCTTCTCGTCTGCAACTCCTGGTATACCCCAAAAGGTATAAGGGGGACCTACTAAAGTAATACCAATTAATGCTCCAACATTTTGATGCGAGGATGGGGGAGGGTAACAGACTCATTCATGAAACTGCAGAGGCCCTATACCAACTAAGGCCTTCGAGAGAGCGACCTATCATGCCTCCGATAGGTTGGGCTGAGCTGGAGACTCTTTTCTCCGCCAAGCTAGGGGAAGTTGTTGCTCCTCTTGCAGTCGAGCTCCTCTAGGGGGTTAGCTGAACAATGTGTGAGTTAACCGTCTGCAGCTTTTCCTAGCTGGGTGATAACAACTCTTGGGAGCTTAAGGAGGCCGCCCTCTAGACCGCTAAAGAGCTGTGAATGGCCAAGGAGGTGGTCAAGAAGGAAATGGTAGAGGTTTCCTGGGGAGACCGGGAGACTTCCCAGCCTCAGGAGCAACTTCAGGAAGCCAACGACAGAACTGAGCTTGTCAGCCTCATCATCCTAGGCTTAGGTAATCTAGTTCACGCCCTTAGACTAGGTTTTTAGCACTCGAGGTCTAGCTCCGAGTTTCAATGGCTCAGGCTTCCATTCACATCTCGAGATCATAGTACTAGGTCGTTTCTCCCAGGCCGATGTCCTCGGGAGGTAACCTCCGTCCGTACTAACGCTACTTGGATTTTTAAGTCAGATAACTTAGGCTCGTGCCCAAGTACGGATGACTCAAGCTTTCATTCACATCTTGAGGATTGGGATTTTGTTATTACTCCTCGAGCGCATGCTATCTTCGGGAGAATATGCCAATTCCACTCTCACGTTACTTGGATCTCTTCGGCACTAAGTTTTTTCCCATGCCACTTAGTTATGGGGTCATATGACATTAGTGGCTCTACACTCATTGACTATCCTAGCTTGTCAGGTTATCGACTTCCCAATGCTATTTTTTCTTGCGGCTTACCAAGGACTTGGTCAGTGCTCCTCGGGCCCAGTGTCCTTGGGAGGTGACCTAAGTCCATACCTTAGGACCGAATACATAGGACTCGGTCTTCCGTTCCCATCTCGAGATCTAGGGAATTAGTCAATGCTCCTCGGGCACAACATCCATGGGAGATGACCTAGGTATGTTCTCTTGCTACTAGGATTCTTAGTCATTAGTCTCTAGACGATAAGCGTACTCCGCTCTGAACAAGCTTAGTTTCTTAGGTCATAGACTGAAGGCTACTTAGTTTCCTTGGCCATCCTCCACGAGGCGTGGTACTCTGTGAGGTTGCCCTAACTCCATGCCCCCTAAGTGATCAGAGACTAGTCTGTGTTCAATTGTCCAGACCAGCTAGCGGGTGCACTATGAGTAGTACATACAGAATAAAGGAAACAAATATAAGCAGAATCTCAGACAATTTTGTCGTGTTTTCTTTAGACAGTTTCTATTAACTGTGCCTAAAGGCTACAAGGAGATTACAAAAATTAATAAATTTACTGCTCATAACACTGGTAATACCAGCAAAGATGCTCGACATTCCAGGCGTGGGGTATCAAAATTCGCCATTCAATCGGGCTAATTTGTATATCCCCGGACATACAATGCTCTCAACTTGGTATGGGCCTTCCCAGTTAAGTCTAAGCACTCCTGCACTGGAGTCTCGGGGTGGCTAAGAAGACTCTTTGCAACACCATATCTCCGACCCCAAACTTTTTATTCTTCACTTTATAATTGAAATACCTGGCTAATTTCTGTTGGTAGGATGCTACTCGAAGTTGAGAAGCTTCATGGAGCTCCTCCACATGGTCCAAGGACTCTCGGAGTAAAGCGTGTGTAATGCCCTACTTCCTTAGAGTCGTTACTAAGTGAGTTTAAAATGTGCTAATCACTCGCTAATCGAGGTTTTAGGTTGAAAGTGTAGCTAAGTTGAGATAAAAACTCATTCCAGTCATTAAATAACTAAATATTTAGATACTCTTTGAAAATGTCAAAAAGTTTTACAGTTGGGATCCCAAAATATTGTTTACCAAATATTTACAACTCAAAATACATTTAGGGTCGTCTAAGCGACAAAATTAAGGTTAATGCATCACATATCCCAAAAATACCCCTGGTCGTGGTAGCCAGGCAGGCCGAACATGTAAACGTCGCTTAACACTCTCCTTACTCATGGTTGGTCGACCTTTCCCTTGCCCTTACCTGCACCATAGAGTACCCGTGAGCCGAATCCCAACAAGAAAACTCAACACAAACAATTAACATATGCATATCTATCAATCAGCATATAACAAAGCAGCCAACAAGCTAAACACATAGCGGCCATGCCGTCCCAGGCGCTTTACCATGCCCTGGGTTTACGGTCTACACCATGAGGATGACTCATGCATCCGTGAAGGGTCTCAACCTAGCAGCTTGCACTCCGCGTGCTCAACGCCGCTCCCGGCCCCTTCCTATACTTGGTCTTGCACTCCACGTGCTTAATGATGTTCCTGGCCCCTTGTCGTACCTGGCTTCCTGCCGTTCTCGGCCTTAGCCGTTCTCGGCCTTAGCCGTTCTCGGCCTTAGCCGTTCTCGGCCTTAGCCGTTCTCGGCCTTAGCCGTTCTCGGCCTTAGCAGTTCTCGTCCTTAGCCGTTCTTGGCCTTAGCCGTTCCTGGCCTTCGCCGTTCATTCACAAATATGTAATAAATAGCATGTAATCAACAAATACAAACATAGACATTAGGGATACACCCTGCAATTCAATCACATAGGGTCGTGCCCTACAATACAAACTATAGGGCCATGCCCTGCTCTACGGGTACAACAGTTTTCTTACCTGTGTCCCAAGCTTCCTGAGCACTGAAATCCCGAGCACAGTCCTCTAGTCTGAACCTCACTGAAAACCTAGTCACAACGCATTGAAAAAAGCTATCCATCAAGCTATAATCCATTAAATTACTTTGGGATATAATTCTAGTGTCCGGGACCTTGAATTCTATCAATCCGGGCGATATAATCCATCCCAAGCCTTAACTTTTGGATTCTTGAGCCAAAAACCTTCTCAGGGTCCAAAAACCACCTAAGAGTCGCGACCCCATGCCCTTGTGCCGTGGCCCGCCTCAACCAGAGGCCTAGCCTCCCTAAGCCTCAGACATGCGTCGCGGCCCATCCATAGTGGCGACGCAGCCCGCCCATGCAATAGAGCCTACCTTGGCTCCCATTTGTTCTAGAGGGCCGCAACACACCTAGAACAGAGTCATGGCCCGACCCCTTCGAACCCAGAAAACCTCCATTTTGTAGCAGCCAAATCCCATCCAATTTAACCCAAAATCATCCCAATAACATAAATCAATCAGTACAACAACTCTATTATGTTCCCAACAACAAAACCCAACAGAAAACTAATCCCAAAACTCACCCAAATAACCAAGAGTAATCTCAATTCAGCTCACATGCATATTACTTCTAGGAGAATTCAACAAAAAGAATTGAGTTTAAAAAGCTTACCCTTGAGCTACTAAGTCTCTGAATTTATTCCCAAAGTTACAAATTGTTAGCCTTCCAAACTCTAGCCTTGAGTTCCTCCCTTGATCCTAAAGAGAACAGCTTTTCTTCTTCTTATTTTCCTTGCTTCTGGTTTCCTCTAAAACTTCCAAAAGACTCAAGTGTATGCCTAAGTGTGAGTAACGTGAATGACTTCTCTTCAACCAAGTCTACCCACTCTTAAGGCCAATTTACCACTTTGCCCCTTCTTCTAATAAAACTCTTATACTAATCTCAAGGGCAATTCCGTCATTTACCCAAATCCCGCTAATTCCCCAAATATTCCTATAAATCCCCATTAAGTCCCAACATAACCAAATAACTACCACATCACTACCTGTTACTTAATAAATTCCAAACACATAATATATACCCAAAATACCCCTCAGGCCCCTGTTGTGACTTTTTAGCTAAACCGCTCCCTAGGATTGTCTCGGATCGTGCATCACAAATATATCACCACTCACACGTGGTGTCAATCACAATATACACAAATATTGCATTTATGGCCCACAACGAGCTAAAATTACAAACATGCCCCTAACAACCAAATGGGGCCCACATGCATATTTAATTCACCTAAACATGCATTTCTAATCACATGCTCAGCAAATTCACATATTAATATAATAAATCAATTATTGCCCTCGAGGCACGCTAATCAAGGCCCTAAGCCTTATTAGCAAATTTGGGACGCTACAGCGTGGTTTGTGGTTGGATCATATGTATCCCCATGTTGTGTGGTTATTGCTGTTTCAACCAGGAGCATGGCCTCATACCCATACGCCATAGAGAATGGCGAGTGGCCACTGGAGGTCCTGGATGTGGTGCGGTAACTCCACAATTCCCTAGGCAGTTCCTCGGGAATAAAGTCTTTTTCCTGTTCAAGCCTTTTCTTCAAGGTGCCTTTGAGCGTCTTATTGACTTCTTCCACCTGCCTGTTTTCCTGTGGGTGGGCCACAGAGGAAAAGCTCTTCATAACTCTGTGTCGCTAACAGAAGTCCGTGAAGACCTCGCTATCAAATTGCAAGCCGTTGTCAGAGACTATCTTCCTCGGGAGCCCGTAGTGGCAAATGATGTTTTTGATGACGAAGTACATTTCCTTCTTAGAATTTATTGTAGCGAGTGGCTCAACCTCGACCAACTTCTTGAAGTAATTGATCGCCAATATTGAATACTTCACTCCTTATTTTCCCCTGGGCAATGACCCAATAAGGTCAATTCCCCAGACCACAAAGAGCCAAGGACTAGTCATCTGGGTGAGCTCATTTGGAGGAGCTTAGGTGTATTAGGGAAGTGTTGGCACTCGTCACATTTCTTGACATAGTCCATCACGTCTCCATAAATGGTGGGCCAAAAGTATCCTTGTCTCAAGATCTTCATGGCGAGGCTCTTCCCCCCAGTGTGGTCCCCACAAAAGCCCTCGTTCACTCCTCGGAGTATCAGACCGACTTCTTGCATGGACACACATCGGAGCAAGGGTAGTGAATATCCTCGCCTCTATAGTTTGTTGTTCATGATGACATACTGAGGTTCCTGATAAAACAGCTTCTGAGCTCATTTCTTGTTCTACGGTAACTCACCGGTGACAAGATATTTCACTGTGGACTCCATCCAACCATCCTGTGGTTGGACTGCTTCAACTTTCTCAGGAGCCGAGATGCTCGGAGCAACCAAGTAGTAAATAGAGACTACATTGATTAGTTCAACATCCCTGGAGGTTGCAAGCTTGGCCAGGGCATTAGTGTTAGAGTTTTGTTCCCGTGGCACTTGTCGAATGGTGAATTTTTTGAAGATGTGTAGCATTTCTTGTGCCCTCGCCAAGTAAGTGGTCATTTTTGTCCCCCAAGCCTGGTATGCCCCGAGTACATGATTAACAATGAGCTATGACTCACTTAAAATCTTAAGGCTCTTGGCCTTCAGCTCAAGCGCTACTTGGAGTCAGCAATAAGCACCTGATACTCTACTTCATTGTTTGAGGCGTCAAACCCAAATCTTAGGGCGCTGTGAACCCTGTTCTCATCAGGGGATACCAAAATAAGGCATGCTCTGGCACCATTCTCATACGATGACCCATCTACGTATAGCCTCCACGTGGGCCCAACCACTAGGGCATCACCAGGTCTCTTGTGGTTTCCCGTGCACTCGGTGATGAAATATGCCAGCGTCTATCCCTTTATGGCAGTCCTCAGGTGATAAGTGATGTCAAACTGACTAAGTTCCACCGACCACTTCAGGAGTCTCCCAAATGACTCTGGCTTTTGGAGGACCTGGCGTAAGGGATGGTTTGTGAGGAATTTGATGGGATGTGCCTGGAAATAAGGTCTTAGCTTCCAAGAAGCTACCATTAGGAAAAAGGTCTGCTTCTCCATGAGCAGGTATCTGGACTCCGCTTCGAGGAGTCTCTTTCTCACATAATAAACAGGAAGTTGGACGCATCTTTCCTCGTGTACTAAGGCGGCACTGATGGCATTCTTTGAGACAACCATGTAGAGTAGGAGGGGCTATCTTTCTACAGGCTTTGACAAGATAGGAGGGTTTTCCATGTGCGCTTTCAAGTGCTAGAATGCTTGTTCGCACCCTCCGTCCCTTTAAAACTCTGACCCCCTCGGAGTATGTTGAAGAATGGGATGCACTTGTTTGTTTCCTTGGAAACAAAGCAACTCAGGGCAGCTATCTTTATAGTGAGGCTCCAAACATCCTTATGCTTTCAGGGAGCTGGCACGTCAACCATGGCTTTGATCTTCTCGGGGATTGCCTCTATCCCTCGAGCACTGACAATAAAGCCTAAGAACTACCCAGAGGCAACTCCGAAAGTGCACTTCTAGGTATTCAATTTCATCCCAAACCTGAGAAGTATTGAAAACACCTCTGCTAGATCATTTTCGTGGTTGAGGGCTATTATAGACTTAACCAGCATGTCGTCTACATAAACCTCCATGTTCCATCCCAACTGCTCCTTGAACATACGGTTCACGAGCCTTTGGTAGGTGGCACCAGCATTCTTCAGCCCAAAGGGAATCACTTTATAGCAATAGACTCCTTTATCTATTCAAAAGCTAGTGTGTTCTTGGTTCGCAGCATGCATGGAAATCTAGTTATAGCCCAAGTACGCGTCCATAAATGACAAGAGCTCATACATGGAGGTGGCATCGACCATCTGATCTATTTTCGGCAATGGGAAAAAGTCTTTAGGGAAAGCCTTGTTAAGGTCGGAGAAGTCTATGCATGTCCTCCATGTATCATTTGACTAGATTGGATACCCACTTGGGATATTGGGCATCCTGAATGAATATGCTTGCTAGTAGCTTGTCCACCTCCGCCTTTAAGGATTTTGCCCTAGTCTGGCCAAATGTTCTCTGCTTCTGCTGAATTGGATCGACGTTGGGATCGACGTTCTAGGCATGAAAAATGATGTTCAGGTCATTTCCAGTCATTTCGGAGTGAGACCAGCAAAAACATCCTAATTTTCATGAAGAAAGCTCACCAATTCTTCTCGAACTTCTACCTTCAGATTCTTCCCGACCTTGGTCTTCCTTTCGGGGATAGAGGCATCGAGGGCCATTTCCTCAACTTACTCCATGGGCTCGATAACCCTCTCTTATTGAACCCATGGGTCCAACTTGTTGATTTCATCAGCTTGAACAGCTTGCACCTCCACCTCTTCGGGAAGGGTTGTTCAGGGGCCAACGCCTCAACTACTATTAATGGTTGTCTGAGGGACACATTGTAACATTGCCTCACCTCTTTTTTATCTCCTTGGACTATGACAATCCCCAAATCCATGGGGAACTTCATGCACAGGTGTCGGATGGAGGTGGCCGCCCCGAATTCCAATAAGGCAGGATGCCCCAAGATGGTGTTATACACCGAGGAGCAATCCACCACTACGAAGGTGCAGTACTTAAAAGCTTGGTGTAGCACCTCTCCAAGCGCCACAGGCAGCTTGATCTTGGCCATCGGTATGAGACCTTCTCCCGAGGACCCATATAAATTTGAGTTGCATGGGAATAAGTTGCTTGTGGTCAACCCGATCTTCTCATAGGCTGACTAGAACTGGATGTTCACTGAACTCCCATTTTCCACCAGAATCCAAGCCACCATCTTATTGGAAACCTAGCTCTCGATCACCAAAGAATCGTGGTATGGAAAGTGCACTCTTCGAGCATCGTCCTCGGAGAATGTGATGACTTGGTCTATCATCCTTGGCATCTAGGCTTGCAATTGAGCTAATGCCAACACCTCATCGTCATGGTTTAAGGCTCGCATGTACCTATTCTGCGAGCCTCGAGATGTGCCCCCCAAGTGGGGTCCTCCAGAGATGGTCCCCACTCACACATTCACTGGGGGAGGTCCGTGGACTATCTATTGTTGCAGAGCTGCTGGCACCGTACCCAAAGTAAGGGAGCTACAGGCTACACGAGAGTTAACGTGATCGAGGCCTAAACTTGGCATTCTCCATCCTGAGCATACTGGTGAAGGCCTTCTCGCAGGTTACTTTGGCCTCAGAATGCACCACTGCCCTCGGGTATGCTACTTCTATTTCCTTGTCAAACTCAATGTTTTCATTGTTAGCTGAGATGTTGATGACGCGTTCTCGGTTAACGAAGATGTTTTTCATGTTGGCCCCTTGGCCATTGCTTCTATGGTGATGGTGAGGTGCTGGGGGGATACCACCTCCAGGACTAGCGCGGTCCGTGTTGGTGCGCCTGGCAGAATGCCTGCTGCCCGAGCGCTGATTTCCTGGCAGTATCCTCAAGATTCTAGGCCTTTACCCTTATTAGCGGGCCTCGGGGCCTGGTTGTCTTCGGGGTTCTGAAGAGCTTTCTTCTGCCTGGGAGCAGGGTTGTTGTCGACCTTACCCTTGCCACGATCTTGCGGCACAAATGGGGCTCCAACTCCAGCTGGGTGCATGGAGAGAATGCCAGCTGGCGGATCTCGCGCCACATCAGCCGGGTGCTTTGGAGGTACACCAGCTAGGTCAACAGGTGGCACTTAAGCTGGGTGCATACGTGGCACACCAGCTGCCTGCCTAGTTGGTACTTCACGATGGGGGTCCACTCGCAGCCCTTGGGCCGCCATAGTAGCCCTCATGACGTTAACCATCTCATGTAGGGCAGCGATATTACCCTCCCAGGTTTCAAGTTTCTGCTGCTGAGTGGCCACCTGAACACGAAGCGCTACCACTTCTGGCATCTCCTACGTGTCCATGGGCTGAGGATATTCCTCCCAATAATACTCATCATCTACGCCGTCGTATTCGACATTTTCGTCGTAGTCTTCCACCATCTCAGGGAGGTCTGGCGGTGGTGGACGATTGTTTTCTCCTCCCTCAACTCCGACTAGAGGAGCTGCATCTTTTGGTACATTTCTCCGAGTGGTCACCATGGCTATGTTCTTCAAGCTTTCTTCAGGCTCTGAATGAAAGCACCAAAATGTTGACTGTCGTTTTCGCTATCAACCTAATCTGAGAGATTAAAGAAAATAATATAACAAAACACAAGGGTTTTACGTGGTTTAGGCTATAAAAGAGCCCTAGTCCACGAGTCTCTGTTATTTTGTGAGCTTGAAGCTTGTTTGCAAGCTTCAATGGTAGTTTTCAGGCAGCATATATATTGCACTGAGTTACAAAGTTTCTCCCTCTAAAAATTCAAACCCTTTATAAGGAGATATCGCATCCATATTTATAAAGGCTGTGGTCATTAATGTTAATGATCTATCATTAATACAAATTCCCCCCATTCTGGGTTATTAATGTTTAATTAATACAAAAAGGGTTGCACTAAATGGAGACTATTACCCAAGCGGATTGCACGAGGCCCATCGCAAAAAGTTGCATACCAACTTTATGGGGAACATGTCTCTAACTGTCAGGGTGCGATGCACGTTTGCCCATGTCAGGCAACGTTGTAGGAAATGTCGATTGTCGAGGGTACGAACTCGACACCACTAATCGAGGCCCACCAAAAGTTGTCAGATGATCTTCTGGTGGCTCATACCTGCAGCGACTGACACTTGGCAGCTACTTCAGGTCCGAGGACCAGAATCCTAGACCTGGGAGACAGGCGAGTGAAGAAAGCATCTCGGGACATGTTCTTACCTGAAGACCTCTTCGCCTCCAGGACTGGCTTTGGGGCGTGGCCTCAGTTGGAGATATCCATGACTTCGAGATTAGCTCCGTGTAACGTCCCAAAAATGCTAATAGAGTTTAGTGCCTTGATTAGCGTGCAGGGAGGGCATAACTAGATATACATGTGATTAATTGATTAAATGCGTGACTATGTAGCATGCATGATATATATGATAATAAGAGTATGATTATCTGCATGTTTATTAGTATTAAATATGCATGTAGGCCCGTTATTGTTTATAAGGGCATATTTATAATATTGGCCCATAGCGGGCATAAATGTGATTATATTTGTTAAATGATTGTAACCACATTATTATGTGGATGAATTTGTAGTATGCGGCTTGAGGCGATCCTAGGGAGCGGATTGGCGGAATAGTCAAAACGAGGATTAATACCCGGCTCAAGGCGAGCCTAGCGGTATATCGGGAAGTTAATGTATATTTGAGGTTTATTGAGTAATGAGTAGGTATTTGGTTATTAAATGGGCATGTCAGGATTAATCGGGAATTTATAGGATGACTCGAGGAATTAACGGGAATTGGGCAGAATGACAATATCGCCCTTAGGGGCAAAAAGGAGAGGTTGTGTTAACTAAGGGGTATTTTAGTCCTTTCTAGTTAAAGGATGCACTCAGCTGAAGCTCTAAAAGGAACTATAACACACCAAAATTAAGAGGATAACCTCTAACACTCTCTCTCCCTTTCTTCTCTCATGTTCTCTCATTTCCTCTCTAGAGCCTAAGGAAGCTTTGAAGTATTGGAGGAGAAAACTCAAGCAATTAAGCTGGAAATCTGGAGAATCAAAGCTAGAATCAGTCAAGGATTTCTGAGGTGGTTAGGCTAACAATTGAGGTAAGATGTTAGATGTTATTGCTGAAATTTTGTTGAAATAATGCTAGAACATAGAGCTGGCATGAACATGATTACCAAATCTGATTTTTGGTGTTTGATGATGTAAGGAAATTGTTTATAGATTAGTTTTGATGGTTAGGCTATAAGAATAAATATTCTACACTTAATTCTGAGTTTGGTGGAAGGTTCAGTTTGAATTTTGAGGATATGGCTGGAGTAAAACGGTGGAAAACCCAGGGACTTATGTGTTCACGAGGGCGCGCCGCGACCTAGTTCATGGGCGTTGCAGCCCGGGTGCCCTAGATGGCCCTGGGAGGGCTGCTGATTGTAGGGCGCGTCGTGACTCAAAGAGGCAAATCGCGGCCCGCCTCCCCCTGATGCTAGAGGTTGTGCCTTTGACTTGAGGTGCGCCGCGACCCTTAGGGCCAGGTCGCGGCCCGCCTAGGCAGTTTTTTACTATGACTATTTTTGAGCTTGGGGAGGCTTGGGGAGTCAAACTTAAGTGTTCGGGAAAATTTCTACTACCCGGTTTAGTAGAAATCAAGGTCCTAAAGGCTAGTATTTTAATCCAAAGTTATAAATGGTTTAGAATCTTATGCTTATCTATTATCGCAGTGTGACTAGGTTTTACCGCAAGGGTTAAGAAATTAAGGATCATGCTCCGGGCCATTATATGCTTGCTGCTTGGAATCCAAGGTAAGAAAACTGTACGCATGTGGTTGTTGTTGGGGGGGTCGAGATTCTCTATATTTGAATATATGCATTTTGTAAGATATATATTTGTTATATGGGATAAGAAAGTATGGCCTAAGGGTGTTAGGGTTGATGATATGCATATTGGTCGCAGCTCGGCCAATGTGAGCCGAGGTAAGCTAAATAATCAGAGAACTCAGCCTAAGCGAGTCTGGGTCAGCTAAGTAAACAGGGGGCTTCGCCTAAGGACGTCGGTCTTGAATATTTGTATTACTGATTGAGATGTATGCTGGAGAATATACTTTTTTCATTGTTTAGCATAATGTTTTTACTCTGTTGAATAATTGGACTGGTTGGGTCGAGGTCGATTAAATGCTACTGTTGCTCTTTTATTGGGATTGTTACCTATAATCTATTGACAGTTGAATCAAGTGAATTATATTTACTGTCATTATACTGTTGCCTGGTTGTGCATGTTGTTTTAAGTTTTCTTGTTAAGTCTTTCCTCATGAGTGCTACGTGGTGCAGGTAAGGGAGTTGATAGCTTGACCAACCATGAGTTGGAGAGCTTCAAGGGCAATGTGTACATATGCAACCTGCTCGATAACCATGGTCGAGGTAGCTTTGGAGGAACTATGGTTAAACCCTGTTTTTGTCGCTTAGGACAACTAAATTGTATCTGTTTATCTTTTACCAATCTATAAACTGATTTTTGGGATCTCGTGTACGCACTTAATATTTTAATGAAAAATAATCATTTTGTTGACCAAATCCTTTATTACTTGACCTTGACTTAGACTTCAATTATAAATTTAATTTCAAACGACTTGCTTAGCAGGTTAAGCACCATTTTAACACACAGTGTAACGGTATTAGTTATCCAGGGCATTACAACTTGGTATCAGATTCGTCTAGGTTTAAGGGTTCCTGAAGTCTATCTGGCATGTACAATCGCTGCTAAAGATAAGCTCGACTCACGGTTAGGTACTTAATAACTTGAATATGTGGTTAATTATTTAAATTAAACCTATGTGTCTTGTCTACGTGTTAGTATAGAAAGCATGATGTGTATGAATATATTTGGTAGTAATGGGATTTGATAATTAATGCATGAGTAATTTAGATTGGTGCTTTGATATGCTTATTATGTGTGTGAGTATTGTGATTGTTTGGACATACACGTGGGATGATTGTAGATATGAACATCAGGGCTGAGGGGTTTAGTCGGTGATTGTGGACTGATTCAGAATGTATGAACTCAAGATGGTTAATTGGACTTGGTATTGTTAGAATAGGGACTGTAGATGTTGGTTAGGGTCGGAACCCTCCATCTGTCCCTGGAATTCGCAGCAGACGTTTGTTGGTATGCGAGTAAGGCTGCTAGATCAGGATAAGGAGATTAGATGGTTGAGACAGTGGTTTTCATTGGGGAAAAGTTAATTCGTATATCTTGATAGTAAGGGCATTAGTGTTGGTTCAACATGAGGATGGAAACAAATAAGAGTTGTTGGATGGATGGCTTTCGAAGCATTATCCTCTTATTTTCAAGGAAGGTTTGGGTCTGCTCAGGAACTGATTAATGGATGGGCGTGATTAACTTTGTCCTTGATGTTATGAGAATGGTAGGCCAGGATAGAGTAGTTGCGCCATGCACATGCGGCAGGGGGATGCCCGAATATGGTGGGGAATAGTACCCCAAACCCGGAATGTTGTCATGATGGATTTGGAGGAATCCAGACAGTGATTTGATAAAAGAAACTACTGTGATGCAGTTTGAACTTTGAAGACTAATGAGTTTATTAACTCGGTCCATAATGGTAAGACAATGACAGTGTATGTTGATGAATTCGATGGGTTGGTCAATCCACTTGGAGGTTTGGTACGAGCCGATGTAGCCCCAAAAAAATGATTTATTTAAATACTGAACTCTGGGATGGCCTGGAGCATCAGGGTCGCTATAGTGTATGAGATTTTCATCTATGCTTGAGCAATACAGAAGGCCTTGTTATTAAAGACATAAGAGATAAGATATGGAGTGTGAAAGTCGTAGGGCAAGAAGCGCAGGCAATGGTATTCCCATTTGTGGGATTAAGTAAGGGCAGATGCCAGGTAACCAGAAAAGAAGGACCCCTGATAGTTCTACTACTCCTGGTTTTGACAAGAAGGGTTATAGTTTATAGGTTAGCCACCAGGGTGGCGATGAGGCCTAGTAAAGTTATTTAGTATGCGCCAGATGCGGGAGATGCCACCTGGGAGGACGCTAAGTGAAGGCATGTTTTCTACATTGAATAGTTAAGCACGTTAGGGCAGATTTCCTGAGATTGGAGAAGGGAGGACTGGTCTGCCCTGTTACAGTCAGAGCAAGAGACTAGTCCCTCGAAGGCGACCGGTTGATTAGTTAGTCCTCATTCTCTGTTATATAATGAGCTGGCAGAATTCGATGTTGCGTATCTTCTAGAAAATATTTAGATATGAAGTACATGCCTCAAGGTTGTTATACAACAGGGCCAGAGATATTAGTGCCTACTGGGGAAGAATTGGTAACTTTCAAGGGAAGAATTGGAATACAAGTGGTAAAATGTTTATAGTAATGGTGGATGAGCTCATCATATAAGAGTTTTAATATGAGCCTGAGTAAGAGCTAATTTGTTAAATAAGGAACAACCATGGATTATAGGAGATGGTAATAATGTCTAGATTTGGAAGGGAAGGACCCGATTGCATCTACGAGATGCCTGGACGTTGGGGTAGATAACACCTGGAATATATCGGTTAGACTAAATGGAAACTGGATTAGCCATTAAGATTTTAGATGGGTGCTCAAAGAATTGTTTAGTACACTACGGGCTTTGGGTGTGGATAGACTCGGTATCAGGCACATCGTGAAGAATGATATTAGCCTAGTAGAAAGAATTAGTGGTTCAGTTGAAGAAAGTATCTAATTTAAGGATGAATTAGACAGAGCGTCATATCGTGGGACACGTTGACATCGTCTGTTGAGATTGAAGGGTTCAATTTCCCAATTGCAAGATAGGACAATGTTCTCAGGAATTGATCTTCGATCTGGTTTTTACCAACTGAGGATCAAGGAAAAAGACATTCTTGAAATTACTTCTTTCACCAAGTGTGATGTGATGGGTTATCAGTGAAGGTTCTTAACTGACCAATGCTTCAACAACATAGGTAGGTTCGACAAACAGAGAATACATAAATGACATGGATGAGTCATATCCAGATTGGTTAGGAATGTTTTGGTCTACTCCTAGTTGGAATTAGAATGCAAATGACTACTATGTTGATAATACCAAGACTGATAAAGCAAGGTTTCAAGTAAGGCTCCAGAAAGTGTATGCCTCAATTTCTCCTAATGTAATCAAGGTCACATTATAGGGAGTGATATGATCAAGTATGAAGGAATCTAGTCAGAAGCCACAAAGAAATTGATGATGAACACCTGAGGGGTAAGAAGTACAGTGAGACCGGTAGACATGTCATCTACTACTTGAAGCATCTTCGAAGACAGCTACACACGAGATTGGAATGACACAAAAACCTAAAGTTGGATTGTATGGATAGTTTTGTATCAGATTTTCAAAAAGAAAGAAAAAAAAAAGAATAAGGATTGGTAGCACCCTATGGTATTAGAATATGTATACAATGGATGGATACGGAAGGACAACATGAAGGATATTATCTTTGTTTAAGACATGAAACTGTAAGGTAGTGCATTTCGTGTTTCATAGTAGATGAAAGAATAAGAACACAAATGTTATATATAGAGCATTAATTTGACGGTAACGCTAGATAGCCACAGTAAAGATGCAGTGTTGGCACTCACGGAATAGAAGTGAATGTATTAGCGCAAAATATTTGAGTGTTTGGTCATTTGTAGAAGAATAACCTTGAGACCAAGACCTAGTGGGAACTAGTGAGTGATTCATATTGGAAACCCTTAATTGCATAAGGGAAAATTGATATGGAAGTTGACCTCCTAAGTTGGTATGATTTGTGCCAGTTGGATAGGATGCCACAGATTATATTAAAGTCAGACGAGGTAATGATCAAGATCGATATAGTATCTGCAGCTGATAGTAGATAGATATACCTCTATGGACAATGGAATTCAAAGAGAAGATCTTGTAAGAATGGTTCAGAATCCTACTATTTTAGTATGAACAAATTAAGATATGAATATCGAATGAGTGATTCAATGGAACTCGATGTTGAGGTGGAGATTATAGATGAATATTGTACTACCTCCTTATGGATATTGTAACCAGGAAGTTTAAGTGGATGTTAAGATCTAAAATCTATATATTAGAAGGTGAAAATGTATAGTAGTGGACCACATTAGACGACAAGTAAGAAGGTTGGACACGAAAGGTTGTGACTCAATAGATTGAGTTAACACACTTTGATTCGTGTGAAGGGGTGACACAATAAGGCATTCGGGCAACAGGAGGATGTATGTCCCCGTGGAACATCGAAGTTGATAGTGTCGGGTTGAGGCCCTTTATTTTCCATGTTCTGTAAAAGGGTATAGAAACAAAGAGTATAAGATTGAAACCTAGAATTATTGATTACCTTCAGATAGACTGGCAATCTGAAGAAGTGATTCAGATTTTGAAAAATTATGCATCGAATGAGCAAGTGTTTGGGGAATCAAGACAAGTATGGTCCCTTGATGGAATAGTCACAGTGGTGAATGTCGGTCAACGGCTAGGGTGACTCAACATGAGATATAGTAAGGTAGAGAGCAAGAAGTACTTTTTCTAAGTAATGAAATGAAAGACAAAGAATATTGTGATTCAATACTAACCAATGAATTTATTAGGATTATTAGGGCAAAAGTATCTACCTATCTAAAAGGACATAAGAGTTTGCACGTTTCAAGCTTGGGGAGACTTGTATTTCTCTGAATATTGCAGACAAGAAAGAATATGATATTTTGGGAAAGAAAGAGGGGTTTTGACTCCTGATTTAATAAGGGTTCTGAGATCATACTAAGGACTAGGTCGGAGGCCTGCAAGTTAGCCTTACCCTAGTATAGGTGGAGGCTTATGAATGTTACTGGTGCCAATATCGAGGAAAGAAATGAATGATATCACCATTGATGAGGTAAGGAGACCTTAGGATTCCATCAGGAGTTACTTCACAAAGAAAAGTTAATAGAATTATGATAAATGAGATAAGGTTTTATGGATTAAGAATGTCACTCTAATAAGAGTGTTACCAAAGGATAAAAGGGTAAATGACTGGACTCGGTGAATACAGTCAAGTTTATGGGATTTGTGTTCCGAAGTGTTTGAATAAATTTCGAGGAAAAAATTTCAATAAGGAGGGGATAATTGTAACCTCCCAAAAATGTTAATAGGTTTTAGTGCCTTGATTAGCATGCGGGGAGGGCATAGCTGGATATATGTGTGATTAACTGAGTAAATGTGTGACTATGTGGCATGCATGATATAAATGATAATAAGAGTATGATTATATGTAGGGCTGGCAATTCTTGTAAACGTGTCAGATTCGTATCGACACGATTATGACACGACATGATTAAGGTAAACACAAACACGACACGATTATTATACATGTCAAAAATACGAACACAACTCGATTATTAAACGGGTCAACACGACACGAAAGGATAACACGATTATGACACGATTAATCATAACTATATGAAAAAATCATAGAGCCTATGAAAATTATTTGTGTTATCGTGTAATTATATGCACGTTTATAAGTATTAAATATGCATGTGGGCCCGTTATTGTTTATAAGGGCATATTTGCAATATTGGCTAGTAGCGAGCATAAATGTGGTTATATGTGTTAAATGATTGAGACCACATTATTATGTGGGTACATTTGTAGTATGCGGCTCGAGGCGATCCTAGTGAGCGCATTGGCGGCATAGTCACAACGGGGATTAATACCCGGCTCGGGGCGAGCCTGGGGGTATTTTGGGAAGTTAATGTATATTTGAGGTTTATTGAGTAACAAGTAGGTATTTAGTAATTAAATGGGCATGTCAGGATTAATCGGGAATTTATAGGACGACTCGAGAAATTAATGAGAATTGAGGAGAATGACCATATCGCCCTTAGGGGAAAAAAGGAGAGGTTGTGTTAACTAAGGGGTATTTTAGTCCTTTCTAGTTAAAGGATGCACTCAGATGAAGCTCTAAGAGTAACTAGAACCTACTAGAATTAAGAGGATAACCTCAAACACTCTCTCTCCCTTTCTTCTCTCACATTCTCTCATTTCCTCTCTAGAGCCGAAGGAAGCTTTGAAGTATTGGAGGAGAAGACTCAAGCAATTAATCTGGAAATTTAGATGGGAAGGTCTGGAGAATAAAATCTAGAATCAGTCAAGGATTTCTGAGGTGGTTAGGCTAACAATTGAGGTAAGATTTTAGATGTTATTGCTGAAATTCTGTTGAAATAATGCTAGAACTTAGAGCTTGCATGAACATGATTACCAAGTCTGATTTTGGGTGTTTGATTATGTAAGGAAATTGTTTATAGATCAGTTATGATGGTTAGGCTATAAGAATAAAGATTCTAGACTTAATTATGAGTTTGGTAGATGGTTGAGTTTGAATTTTGAGGATATGGATGGGGTAAAATGCTGGAAAACCAAGGAATTCTAGGTTCACAAGGGCACGTCGCGACCCAATTCATGGGTGCCGCGACCCGCGTGCCCCAGATGGCCATGGGAGGGCTACTATTTGTAGGGCGCGCTGCGACTCTAAGGGGCAAGTCGCGGCCCACCTCCCCCTGATGCAAGAGGTCGTGCCTCTGACTTGAGGCGCGTCGCAACCCTTAGGGCCAAGTTGCGGCCCGCCTAGGCAGTTTTTTACTAGGGCTATTTTTTAAGCTTGGGGAGGCTTGGGGATTCAAACTTAAGTGTTCGTGATGATTTCTACTACCCGGTTTAGTAAAAATTGAGGTCTTGGAGGCTAGTATTTGAATCAAAAGTTGTAAATGGTTTAGAATCTTATGGTTATCCATTATCACAGTTTGACTAGGTTTTACCGCAAGGGTTCAGGAATTAAGGATCATTCTCAGGGCCATTATACGCTTGTTGCTCAGAATCCGAGGTAAGAAAACTACACCCATGTGGTTGTTGTTGGGGCCAAGATTCCCTGTATTTGAATATATGCATTCTGTAAGATATATATCTGTTATATGGGATAAGAAAGTATGGCCTAAGGGTGTCGGGGTTGATGATAAGTGTATTAGACGCAACTCGGCCAATGTGATTCGGGGTCACCTAAATAATCAGAGGACTCGGCTTAAGTGAGCCAAGGTCAGCTGAGTAAACAGGGGGCTCGGCCTAAAGGCGCTAACCCTGAATATTTGTATTACTGATTGAGATGTATGCTGGAGAATATATGTTTGTCATTGTTTAGCTTAACGCTTGTACTTTGTTGAATAATTGGACTGGTTGGGTCGTGGTCGATTAAATGCTATTGTTGCTCTTTTATTGGGATTGTTACCTATAATCTATTGACAGTTGAATCTGGTGAATTATATTTACTGTCTTTATATTGTTGCCTAGTTGTGCATGTTGTTTTTAGTTTTCTTGTTGGGTCTTGGCTTCACGGGTGCTACGTGGTGCAAGTAAGGGAGTTGATAGTTGGACCAGCCATAAGTTGGAGAGCTCAGGGGCGGTGTGCACATATGCAGCCTGCTCGATCTCCACTGTCTGGGTAGCTTGGGAGGAACTAGGGTTAAACCATGTTTTTGCCGCTTAGGACGGCTAAATTGTATATGTTTATCTTTTACCAATTTGTAAACTGATTTCTGGGATTCCTTGTACGAACTTAATATTTTAATGAAAAATAATCATTTTGTTGACCAAATCTTTTATTACTTGACCTTGACTTAGACTTCAATTATACATTTAACTTCAAAAGACTTAGTTAGTAGGTTAAGTACAATTTTAAACACACAGTGTAACGGTCTTGGTTATCCAAGGCGTTACACTCGGGATGCGCTTGGGACGTGACCTCACCTGGAGACATCCTCGAGTCGAAGTCAGACCTCAGGGCTGGGCCTCACTAGAAGACATCCGTGACTTGTCTTGTCGTTAATTACTCCTAATTGCCACCTGTCGGATGGGGAAAACACATACAATAGTTATTATTATTATTATAATAATATTTAATACAAAACTAGATATTTAATAATTATATTAATATAAATTCACATGTTATAAAATATTAGTATTACAATAATATATAATACATAATAAATACATTATATATAAATGTCATATGTGTAAAAATAGTATGATTGTGTTAGATATTTATTAATTATATTAAAATAAACTCAAATGTTATAAAATATCATTATTATATTAATATTTAATACTAGATATTTAATTTTTATATTAATATTAATTTAAATGTTATAAAATATTATTATTATTATAATAATAATATATAACATATAATATATAATTCTATTTTTTATAAAATTTTGCAAGAAAAAATATTTAGTAATTATTTTAATATAAATTCAAACATTATAAAATATTATTATTATAATAATATTACAAAAAAGATATTGAATAATTATATTAATATAAATTGAAATGTTATAAAAAATTATTATTACAATAATATATAATACATAACAAATACATTATATAATTGTCGTGTATAAATAGTATGATTGTGTAATTAAATAAAAAAATAAAATAATATATATCTTCTATCAAAAATAAAGAAGTTTATTCTCCGATCATGGTAGTTTATGATCTAAAAAGTTATCATTTATTTTTTTTAAATCATAAATAATATTTTGGTTTAATTTTTTTTAATATGTTTATGTCATTTTTTATATATAATATTGTATTTATCTAAAATTTATATGACAATCATAAAAACATAATAAAAATAATTAATAAATTTTCTAAATAAAACTATGCACGTTACATATATATTATAATATTAAAATTGTCAAAAAGAAATAATCAAAATTGTATATTTCCATATCTACTCAACTACTAAAATTAACTCAAATGTTAATGCTTAGAGGGTTGTGCCATAGTTATTTGTGGGTCCCAAATCAGAATGTGAGTCTCTATATTAGATTATTACTGATAAAGATTGTCAAAAGTTGGCAACATTGTGATTTTATTTTTTATTTTAATATAATTATTTTTTATTAGGTGGAAAAAAAATAATACAAAAATATTAATATTTAAATTTTTTTGGCAACGTTATATAATGCTCTAAATGATTAACAAAATTCACAATCTCTATCTCAAGCTATTACTAGGTCTTTGCAATGCATGTACCCCTTATAATTTATAAATGCTGTCCCCTCAATTAAGTTTTATTTTTTTTCAAAAAAAAAAAAAAAAAAAAAGCTCCTCATTTCAAAAGTCATTATTAGTTGCTTTGACGTGACCATAATTAGCCAAGAAGCCGTAGGGCCGTAGAGATTGAAAATGTTGCAGTCGAATTGGTAATTAGGACCATGTGATTACGACTTATCAGAGAATCATGTATCATCACGATTTATTAATAGAAGAAAAAGAAAAAGAAAGAGATTAAGTCAATATATAATGTATATACTAAATTATAGAAATATTATCACCAATTCGAATGTAAGTAAAGTACTACAGTACATATATATATACCTAGTTAGTTCAAGCAATTTTTTGATGCATTTTCACACTCGCGATTAAAGTGTGATATCATTATATATTATGTTATTATTACATGCTTCCTCTTTTATTATATATTTGGATACGAGAGATTCATGAATCGATCCAACTTTGCTAGTCTATATTGGTGTTATTTCATTAATTGTACTTTTTATTTTCTCAATTAATATATTACGAGTCTTATAAATGTAGAAGTTTCTATTGATTATGAATTAATTATGATATCATGTAATAGTGTTAGATTTAAAGTTGTCAAGATCCAATTAAATAATGTTTTGACTTGATGGTAAATTGGTTAAAGCTAGCACTATCAGCATATATCATGTCAAGGGTGTAATTGACTAGCTTTTAATTCTCTGAATGTACCTTTAGTTGATATTATTTCAAGCAAAAGATATATAAGTGTAATTCAAGTTATCAGATATTACTAGTAATAAATTATAATTAAGTTTATCTATTATCTACACTAATTTTAGACGTTGTGATCGAGACTTTAATTAAATGAATTTTTACATCCAGTGGGAGATACGAAAAGTTTTCTAGTTTTTTTTTAAATAAATTAATTAAATAAAAATATAATTAATGTTAATTTAAATTAATTTAATAATAAATTAAAATGAATATGATTTAATAATCAATATAAATTTAAATTATCTAATAATCAATATAAATTCTAAATTATTTAATAATTAATTAAAATAAAATTCATTTTAATAATTAATTAAAATAAATTTGAATTAATAATTAATTAAATTGACATTTATATAATTACTCAAAATGAAATTGCAAATATTCATTAATGCAAAATTGGATTGTTTTACTATATAAGCAATATTTGTTACACATATGCAAAATTAAGAAATATTGTACTATATATATATGTGAAGAATGAAGTAAAAAGTAAGAAAACCTAACAACGAGGTCGGAAGCTTTGGATTATCGGTCACATATATGTCGCTCATTCTTGTCACAACTCATCAATTTGTACATCTGTATATGACGTATTTGTTTGCTGCAAAAAATATAAAGTAAAATATATTAATTAATTATTTGATTACATTTATATACATATATATGGTTTCAAAAATAATTTGTAAACTTTAAATGATAATATCGTTATCAAGTAATGTCCTGGACTCCCATGTTCAATAAAAAAAACACTAAATAAGCACAATATTGATCTTATATCTATATAAAGTTAATTGTTTGTAAATTTGGGCAGCATTCCCCATATATTATTAACCTAGTCATCTATCGATTTAATTAAATCAAGCATGCAAGCACAACATAATTTGAAAACAAGAAAAAAAAACATAATCCAACATAAAATCGGGTAGCATTTCCTTTATAATAGTGATATAAGAATAGCAAAACAAGCAATTCAAACAACATACAATAAGTTTCTTATTTATAGCTCTGCATCACACAACAAAATTTCTCAAAATCTATTTCACTAAAATACATAAAGTTCTCAACCTTCCATTATCACCGCAACACACAATTTTAATCTCAGAACCTACTTCACTATGGGTGAATATTTAAGATATTCAAACTCCTCTAACATTTGTTTAATAATATTAAAAGTAGAAGTAAGAAAATATATATGTGTACCTCTTGCAATTAATAATCCATCTAGCAAAATTACTTCACTTAACAATTCACTTTGCTAATAAATCAATAACCAACAAAATTAAATTAATAATTAATAAATAAAATATTAAATATCTAACAATATATAACTTATTCTTATAATTTTAGAAACTCAATTACTTCAAATGTGTGCTTGAAATATAATTTTTCAGGCAAAAAATACCATAAAATCTCACTCCAACAAAACTATGACCTACATAATTAATTTAATTAATATATAAAAAATTACCAAACAAATATCACTAAATAATTTCCAATGAGACACTAATTAACATAAACAAAAAATGCGGTATATATAGAGCTTAGATTTATAAACTCTAACAACTAAGTCACTAATAACTCAATAATCAACAAAAACATATAACTTTTCATATATCTCTAATTTTTCAAATTATTTACAAAAATTATTTTAACATAACTATATATAATCAACCTAGCTACAATGTTAATAATAAAAAAAATATATAAAATATACATAATTTTCAAATTAAATAATAATAAAAATTTTAAAAAACCATAAACATATACTTGAATCAAATCTATACACAATGTGATATGTAAAATTAAAATGATTTTTTACATTGTCAACAAAGTTATTTTCTTAGAAACTTACTCAAAATCTCCAAATAATCACAACAAATAAAGAAAAAGATCACTAAATGTCATTTTAACAATGATTTATACTTATAATTTTAAAAATTTACCTCAAATGTGTGCTTGAAATAGAAATTTTGAGTCAAAATCTCATGTTCTCACACCTCCAATATTCTCTGAGAAAATCCTAAAAATTCTAATGAAAAAACTAATAATCATAAAAAAAAAACTAACACAAAATTGCATATAAATATCATCTTGAAACAAAACCTATAATTTTTTCAAGAAATTTACCTCAAAACTTGAAAATGGAGAGATTTTCGTAGGTTTTGAAGCCTAAAAATCGCGAGAATTCTGCCCCAATTCGTCTATGCTGGCCTCTGTGTATCACACCTCTAGAAGAGAAGAAGTCGAGGGTAATAGCCAAGGAGGACTTCTAACGTCTCCCACTGGGATAAGTGCCACTTGTCCCACATCTCCAAATCGGAGATGTTGGAAGTACATGACTTCCAACGTCTCCCACTAGGAGACGTGGGAGACGTGGCTCGTCTCCCAGTGGGAGGTGTTGGGTGTCCCCTCTGGACACGTGTTTAGACCAAAAATTTTCAACGTCTTCCTGCACTTTTAATGTCTTACAATTTTAGCAATTAATGAAAATTTCCAATGTCTCCCAACATAAGACATTTAAAATCCCCCCTATTTTTTAATGTCTTACACCAATGGTGTAAGACATTGTAGGGAGTCATTGAATGTCAAAATTGTTGTAGTGTAGCAACAAAACTTACAAAATTATTACTCAAAAATGTATATACTATGTGTTACACCCAAATTTCAAGGATGAATAAATGAGCCTCGAAAATAACAAGTATCGGCTAAACACTTGTATAAATATGCATGATTACTGACTTGTTCTTGTTGGCGATAGAGCACAAGTTTAAAAGGTTTGAGCTTAAGCTTCAAGCTCGAAAGAAAGAATCTTCTTTGATACATATGGGTGTTATTAAACCAAGCTCAAAGATATTGGTCTCCGAAGATTGATTTCGATGAAATCACTAGCTAAGGAGGAGTATGACTGGAATAACGACCTCAAAGTATTGGACGATCTCGAAAGCGCGTTAACCTTGCGTTCGTGGTTAGCAACGCATTTGTACACAACAGCTGTTAGGAGATCCCTATTCCTTAGGGACTTGTTGTTATGTGATATTATGTATTTAATGTATTTATTTACATTTATTTCATATTGGAATAGTTGGTTATAACTTCCCTGAATCAGGGGAAGATATTCTCTTAACAAGGTTTATAAATTGCCTAGGTATTTTCATTTTAGGAGAGTCACAAATTTGTACTGAGAATACTCTGTTGAATTGCTCTGAGAAAGCTTTGAGATAGTATCAAGATAAATAATATTGAGTCGTGGACTAGGCAGATTTTAACTGCTGAACCACATAAAAGTTCTGTTGTTCTTTTCTTCTTTCCTGAAATATTTCTTAGTACTCTTTAAATTTAAGTTGACGAAAAATAACGTCAACAGTTTGGTGCTTTCATTGAGCATTAAGCAAATTTTTGTATTGTTTAATCAGAAACCTCCTGCATTGCATCAATGGCTACCGCGAACAACCCAGGAGCTGGTGGGCGACCATTTCCCCAAATACCTGAGGAGAAGACTCCTCAAACTAAGAATTATCCCCGGAGGCCTGGAAAATAACCAATGACAGATCACGGCCCAGACGAGGGGAGTACATCATCTGACTCTAGGGGGTTTCCTGCTCCCAAGCCCGATGAGAACCTCTATTATAATATTGAGAGGAACATTCCCATTGTGGAACTGGGGAATCGCCAACTGCGCCAATAATTGGCAGAAGGCACGCGGCGCAATGAAGAGTTGGCTAGGCAGGCCGTCAAGATCTAAGCGCCACTCTGGAGGCCAAGAAGGCGTCTTCGCGGGAGCACGGTCACCAGGAGGGTCAAACAATGGGCCCAAAAGACCCAGCCAAGGCCCAAGGCAAAAATTGGCGACAATCGCCCATGGAGGAATACTCAAGCTAATATTGCTGGTAATCCTACAGTAAAGGTAAATGCAGGAACAGGGAATAACCGAGCTCCCCCAGCAGCTCAGAGCACTAACCCTTAGTCTATCATAAATAACTCGGAGCCATTCCGGGCCAATTCTTGACCTTCCAGGCCCAACAATGGAAGGCCTCCACTATCGCCAATAAGGCATCCACCATCCCCCACAAGGCACCCATCACCAATCCGAGAAGCACCCCAACCTGCTCCAAATAGTAACCGAGAAGGGGAGCATGAACCACAAAGGCCATCTCGAAGTGGCAGTCGAGACAGGAATCGTCGAACTCGACCCGGACATGGGGGCGAGCGAGAGACAACCCGAGGACATAGGGCAGCCCAACCAGAAGGAAGCCACAAGTCGAGATCACAGACAATTGGAGCAAGAGGGTCGTTGGAAGATCCACCTCGCAACCATCGAGCCCCTCAACCAGAAAGAAATGTTAGTTTTATGGGTGGGAGTTTGGAACTCACTAGGTTTGTAAGCTTATATAATACCGAACCCAGGAATACTGGGAATTATGACAATAATCCTAATCTTCAAGATCATCTGAACCAAAACCGAGGGCAAGGCAATCCCTCGAACCCAGATTTACGTGAACATCTGGACAACCGAAAGGAACCTGTGCAGCCAGTAGCTTCTTTTGCTCCAGCCTGTGCAACCAAAAGTTTTAGCCTTTTGCTCCACAAATATCAAACACACCATTCCCTTACGGGTTCAAGATACTCCATGTAGCTCCTTTTGATGGGAACTCAGACCCATACAACCATCTGAGCACATTTAACACCATCATGCGAGTGAACAACGTTGGCTACAAGCTCAGATGCATGTTATATCCAACTACTTTGACAGGACCAGCAAAAAACTGGTTTGATAAATTTAGAAGACATTCAATCTCTTCATGGGATCAATTGGGAAAGGAATTTAAAAAACAATTCAAGGCCATGGTAGGTGTTAGGCCCGAGGCCACAACCTTAACCAATGTCAAGCAACAGCCAGGAGAATCATTAAAAAGCTACTTTGTGAGGTTTAACATAGAGGTGGTGTGAGCCCGTAATGTTGATGATAGTGGCCATCTTATGGTCGTTGGAGCTGGAATATTGCCAGGAAGTCCCCTTTGGGATGATATGCAGAGAAAACCGATAAGAACAATAACCGAGTTCAACAAAAGGGCTCAGAGATTCGTCAATGTAGAAGAGGCGAGGTCAGCATTAAAACTGACCATCAACATCTCGACCCTCAAGAGATAACCCTTCAAAAAGAAAGAAAAATGAAGAGAATAACTAAGGGCTTGTATTGCTACAATGTAATGCCTTTCGAGCTCAAGAACACAGGAGCCACATACCAAAGACTAGTGAATAGGATGTTCACTGAGAAGATAGGGAATAACATGGAAGTTTATGTGGAGCATATGTTAGTCAAGTCCAAACATAACTATAACCATGTGGATGATCTCGTTGAATGTTTCGTTGTGCTCCGACAATACCGTATGAGACTTAACCCATAAAAATGCTCATTCGAAGTATCCTTAGGAAAGTTTCTCGGATTCATAGTGAATGCTCAGGGTATAGAGGCTAATCCTGACAATATTAAAGCGTTAATTGACATGCCCTCACCTCAAAAACATAAAGATGTTCAGATCCTAACTAGACGAATGGCGACCTTAAGTAGGTTTATCTCAAAATCTATAGATCGGTGTCTTCCATTCTTTAATCTTTTGAGAGGGGGGAAGAAGTTTGCATGGTCAGACAAGAGTGAACTCGGATTCCAGAGCCTTAAGAAACATCTCGCTGACCCACAAATCTTGTCTATTCCAATCATAGAGGAAGTCTTGTACTTGTACTTCGCCACAACCGAGAATACCATTAGTGCAGTAGTTGTTTGGGAGGATAAGAAGGTACAAAAAATCATTTATTACGTCAGCAAAAGGTTACTGGGGATAGAATCGAGATACCCACTAATGGAAAAACTGGATTTGTGCTTAATACATGCATCTCGAAAGCTTCGACCCTATTTCCAAGCACATCCTTTTCATATGTTTACTGATCAGCCGTTAAGGCAAGTATTATCCGAACCCGAAGCATCCGGGAGATTGTTGAAATGGGCTGTCAAGCTCGGACAGTTTGAGATCACCTATCATCCTAGAACAACGATCAAAGGGCAAGCTTTGGCAGACTTCATTGTCGAATGTACAGGAATCTCCAACGAGGAAGTCGTAACCCCAGCTCGCGAGCTATGGATCTTTACATCGATGGATCCTCTAATGAAAATGGGTTGGGGGCAGGAATCATTTTGATCACCCTGGCGGGAAATCGCTTCCATTCAGCATTAAGGTCTGGCTTTGACGCATTGAATAACGAGGCTGAATACGAGGTGTTATTAGCAGGTCTTTGAATAGCTTCCGAGCTCAAAGCAAAGGCCATCCACTGCTACAATGATTCTTAATTGGTTGTTAACCAGGTCCTAGGTGACTAGCAGGCTCGTGGCATAAAAATGGCAGCCTATCTGGAGAAAGTTAAGGCTGCATTTGGGGAGTTTGAGTTCTACGCTATAGAACAAGTTCCAAGGGAAAAAAATTCGAATGTAGGTGCATTGGCTAGACTCGCCACGACCAAAGAGGCTGACACACTCAACGTGGTTCTAGTAAAATTCCTACTAGTTTTGAGCATAACCAAGCCTGAGGAAGAAAATGTAAACATGATTGACTCGCAACCCACCTAGATAACCCCGATAGTTGACTACCTCGAAACCGGAAGTCTCCCAGAAAACTGCAATGAGGCTAGAAAGCTTATGTACAAAATACCAAGATACACCATCTTAGAAGGAAAATTGTACAGAAGGGGATACTCCATGCCACTACTTAGGTGTGTAACTCCCCCCGATGCAAAGAAGATTTTAGAAGAAATCCATGAAGGATTTTGCGGAGACCACACTTAGGGGCATAGCCTGTCAAAGAAGGTGATTAGGCAAGGATATTTCTTGCCAACAGTCAAGGCAGAATCATTCGAGTACGTTGAGATAAGTGTCAACAATTCGATAATGCGAGCCCCACCTGCCAAGCTTACCAAGATGAGCTCCTCATGGCCATTCGCAGGTTGGGGAATTGACCTCATAGGCTCCTTGCCAACTGGAAAAGGTGGAGTAAAATATGTTGTAGTTGTCATCGACTATTTTACAAAGTGAACCAAAGCCGAACCCTTAGCTACTATTACCTCGAAGAAAGTCCTAGATTTCATAGTAAAAAATATCATCTATAGATAAGGGATGCCCAAAAAGATTGTGTCGAATAATGGGACCCAATTTGACAGTGATTTGTTCACACACTTCTGCGAAAAATGGGATAATTAAAAGCTTTTCCTCCATGTCCCATCCACAAGCAAATGCCTAAGTCGAAGCAGTAAATAAGACTCTAAAGAGTTCTATGAAGAAAAGATTAGAAGAAGCTAAGGGGAGATGGCTGGAGGAACTACCTCAAGTCTTATGGGCATACAGAACAATGGTGAGAACCTCTACGAGGCATATCCCCTTCTCCCTGGCTTATAGATGCAAGGCCATGTTGCCTATCAAGGTCAAAATCCCAACTATAAGGCGTGACACATATGATCAAATCTCGAACCAATCCCAACTCGAACAAAGTTTGGACCTTATCGAAGAAAGATGAGACGAAACCCAGCTGAAAAATGTTGCATACTAGCAAAGGGCAATAAGAGATTTTAACAAAAGGGTCTGAGATAGAAATTCAGATTGCGAGAATTAGTGTTAAGGCACGTGTTTCTAGCCACATGAGACCCATCCGCTGGAGTTGTCGGGCCTAATTGAGAGGGACCCTATCAGATCGAGTCCATTATTCGACCTAGAGTTTATAAACTAGCAAGGCTGAATGGAGGATTTGTTCCGTGAGCTTGGAATGTTGAACATCTACGACCTTATTATAAGTAATATAGGAATGATGTTTATTCATTTTAACCAAGCGTGTATTTAATTTTTGCTTTTTGTTAATAAAGTACTGAATTTCATTCAAATTTTGTATTTTTATTGTTATACTTTTTCGCAAGCCCTCAAAATTCAATAACCTAAGACTACAATCTTAGGATACTAAGGGGGCATAAGTGGTATACAATCATACCATAGGCTCGATAAAATATAACATAAATAAAAATAAACTCTAAATAGGAATGTATGGATTGTTAACCTAACATGATGAAAACAATAAGTGTATGGATCATTAACCAAACGCGAATTAAACAAGACTAGAACAAACCAACAAGACTTAATCGATACAGTCAAAAGTTGGAATTCTAGATAAACCAACCCAAAAACATAAGTCGAGACTAGGGCTGGAAATTTTTGCAAAAGAGTTTCGACCTCGCAACCTCGAGGTCGTACTCGAGGATGAAGAAAAGTAACTGGAAAAACAAGATATAACTAGACTAACAAAGTTAAATACTATTTGAGTATTTCTTAAATACGTGGTAAAAGTAAAATTCGACCTTGACAAAAACGAAGTCGAACATGGGCATTTCAAATAAACTATGCATGAATGTATTGAAATTAGAACTTAAGCCCAATGTATATTTGTATGAATAAACAAGTATAAAAGCATGTCCTTAATAATAACATGCTCGAAATATTTCGATCCAGAAATATGATGTAAAATATTAAGCCAAAAAGCTAAAGGTAGATAATGTGCAAAAGGATTTTCGAGCTAGAAAGTTGAAAGCATAAAAACTACTATTAAAATATAACATTCACAAGATAATCAAAATAGCCCAAACTCAAGCTGTAAATTGTCTTTGCCCCAAGGGCACAAAAAATATGTAGTTACAAAAATTATAAGGGATGTAGCCCTGTTCGAGACAGCTCAGTGTTGGTCGACTGAACCAGACTCGCCCTCCTCGCCTTTGTCATCCCCGTTCCCGCCATCCTAGGAAGTGGATGTGACCTCCTCCTCGGCCAACCGGGCCTTCCATTTGAAGATGAACTCCTCTTCTTTATCCTAAAGGATTAAATTGTCTATGTGGGGGTCCAGAGACCATATCATGTACATAGCTCGGTCTGTAGCCCAATCCTTCTTGGTCTTGAACTCGGTGAGGCGCTTCTTCTCGTCTTCAAGAATTCTGAAGGCGGAATCCTTCTCCACCTTTAGGAATTCAACCTCGGCCTTGGCAGCACTTGTTTAGGCCTTAAGGTGATCAATCTTGGCCCTAGGTGAGTTGAAATCTGTTGTCTTGGTGTCGAGTTCTGCCTTTAAGTTGTTGGCAGTAACCTCAGAGGAATCAAGTTTAGCTTGAAGAAGCCTGAGGGTTTCCTCGGCCTTGCTCGGGCCTCCTCATCTTTGACCTGGGCTTCCTTCAAACCATCTTTAGCTTTGATGCAAGCCTGGTTTATTTTGTAAACCAAGGTTTCTGCCACCACCATCTTCGAGGAGAACACCGAACTCTGGCGAAGAACACCAAGAACATCCCTGGAACAAAAAATGTTTACAAGGGTTAGAAAATAAATAGATGACTAAAGAAAGTAAAAGTCGCGAGGAACAGACTTACCGAAACCCCGAGCTCCATTATTTGGTCGATGAGGTGTGTGGGATTGTCCCCCCTCAAACACCACCAAACATGGGCATCGAGATTGCTACAGGCTTAGCCTGTTCGGGACAACAAGTACGAGTAAAGGTTGGCTCCCAGTGATCTCGCAATGTTCACTAGAGGGTATTCCTACATGTGGGATGATGTCACAAACTTGCGGACCATGGTTGGGGCACCCATAGGTTTGAGAGTCGGAGGCACGACTTGTTTGCCTTTGTCTCCAGCATGTTGGGCAGGTGGAATGGTCTCCTGAGGTTTGGTGGTGGCGACTATTGAGGTTGAGAGGGCTGTGTCAGAAACCACGTCCGTGGATTTTGGAGCCTGGGCTTTGGGCTCAGAAGAGGTGGGCTTCGAGGGAGAGGAGCCCTCAGCAGTCTTGGCTGACTTCGAGGTGGCCCCTTTCTTTGAGGTTACGCGACCTCGTTTGGTTCCACGGAGCGTAGGGGACTATCCCAAGAGGCAGTCCAAATCTGACTCCATGTCACATGAAAAGCACGAGGTATATTAGTATGCTGAGAAAGAAAAAAGTCATACACGTTTTTATAAGTAAAAAAAATGTTTACAAGTGTCAAGAACCTAACAGGAAGAGTCACTAGAGCTCGAACTTGGGGACCAAGAAATTCCCATGTCTTCTGACGACGCTATGGGTGTCCCCTCCCTAAAGTTGGGGGACCTCTTCGAGAGGTCTCTATAATCGTTTGTGTTGTATTGTACTGCTACTCCATCCCAAACCTCGTTTAGACTATACATGGTTTGGTATTTTCTTAGCCAACTATCAAACCTACAGACTCTACGGTCTACCCTCGACCATGCTAAGAAGTTATCCCTGGGGTCCTCGAAGAGGATCATTACATAGGGCTCGTGCTTAAGTAATGACAGAAACCACATGCATGAGTCGAACACAACTTTACCTCCTGACGAGCTTGCTGAGGCCTCATCTTGTGCCTCATTTCCCGAGCATGAGAGTTCGAAGGGGCGAGGTCTATGGGATCGAGAGCTTTGACCTGCGTGCTTGCCTCTCACAAGGAGCTTGGTGGAAGGCATGGGCACATCCTCCCATCTTGAATATTTGCGGTTGCCGGAGTCGTCAATGGTCTCGCCTTCTTCTAGAAGGTTGCAAAGCCGAAGCTTGTCCTCATGAAGAAGATAAGAGATGGATTGTGGACCATAGGGGAGCTTGAAGATGGCTTCCCTATGTCGGGAAAAGGAGTAGAATTGGGAGGGAACGAGATCGTCAGTCCAGAAGAAGGCGGTCTTGAAGTTTGAATGATGGTTCAGAATATCTTCAAACAGTCGCTTGTCCTTCGGGTAGCTGGACAGATAGTAGAACCCATCCCCACCATGAGCGCAAGAAGGGTTGCTTTTGAGGCAACAAAGGTACAAGATCTCATGTGATGTGGGCTCTTGCCACTTCATCTCCTTGTACAGTGACTTCAACATAGATAGAACCCTATATGAGTTCGTTTGGAGTTGGAACGGGGCTATGCCAGCATAGTCCAGAAAGCTCCGGAAGTAATCCTTTAGAAGCAATAAGGCCCCATCTCGTAAGTGCTCACGAATCCAAGCCGTGAGCTTAAATTTTCTATCTAGATAGTCTTCTCTAGGTGCAGAGCAGCTACTCTCATCGAAGTTGGCATGGCGACAGACTAACTTTTCAGAGAGCTTCAACCCGTGACAAGAGAGGAGCTCGGAAATTTGTCGAGTCGAGGTTATGGAAATTTGATAGTGTTTGACCTTGAAGAAAGAATTCTTCGAGACTGGGATAGAAAGGGATTTGGGAGATTTAGGAAATTGGTTAGAAGGACCCTCCATAAGACTGAATATGAACTCACTAGGTGGAAAGGCTATGGTAACTTTGAGTTTGAGGTCTAATGAAATAGGTCGGATCTCGGGGTATAGGTCAGGATAGGCTGCCACTCGGAGTCTCTTCCTTTTTCTCTCTTCGACCTTGTCGATCTGACGTCGAAATTGGTCTCGTATATCATCTTGCTCGCACCGTTCTTTGTGCTCGTGGATCAATCGTTGGTTTCGGGTGAAAGGCGATTTAAGAGTTGATGGGTGGTAAGGGATAGCAAACTTGGGCCCCCACTGATTCTCAAAGTACTGCGACATCTAGCAAGGAAGAAAAAGGTGAGGGCTCATTATATAAAAAATAATAAAAGTGGAAAGGGTTAGAATTTTGATAACTTGAGCTCGAAAGCTCAAGATAACGAGGTTACCCTAATCGAGCCTGAAGGCTGGAAAAGGCGAGATTAACTCAGATGTCTATCCTGGACTATTATAAAGTTCGAGCATCAAGAGTGCACCCACGCGGGAGTGGGATGGTTATTGCCAATTTATTAGAATTATGGATTTCCAGGGAAAAAGTTGGCAGTTACCCGAAAAGGCTATATTTTTGGGATTTGTGCATTAAAACCCTAAACCAAAACCCTATTTCTTAAGCTACCCAAAACCTATGACCGAAAAACCCCATTACTAGAAAAACTCCATTTTTACTTGTTTTTACCATAAATTTTTTTGGTTTCAACCATGATCCTAATCATGCCAAATCTACTCTTTTTTTAAAAAAAAAAAAAAACTTGCTTAATGTAAGAAATGAGCCATAATATTTGGCAAAAACCAGAAAGCCATCTTCACGAACGAAAGAAGCATAAAAACAAGAGAAAAAAAGCTCATAGAGAACTTACACAAATTGGTTCGTGGAAATGAAAAGATTGTCAACTGGAGGATGGGAAGTAGGAACGATCCCACAGAGCCGAAGGTATTGGAGTTGCTTTGTTTCTTCGGTTTAGAAAACATGCAAAGAAAGCTCCGGTACTTTCTTTATTTTTTCTTTGGTTCGTGCTCTCTGAAGAACAAAAGTGGAAATGAAAAAGATGGAGAAGGGGTATATATATGCCCCAGTCAGCATTTCAACAGTCGAATTGATCTGGACCGTTGGTTTGCATTAGAAGAATATCCAAGGGATCATGTTTGATTCCAGAAATATGGCAGCAAAAAGAATTGGAAGGGACGTACGCAGAAAAAGAGAGTACTCAAGTACTCGGTTATTCAATCCCCGAGTGATGTGTGTCCGCACTCAAGTGTGGTAGGTGACACGATTTTCGAAAGTGGAGTTCAAAAGTTTCATTCTCTTAGGATTCGAACCAACACTTTTGAGGGGGGGTAAAATGTTACACCCAAATTTCGTGGATGAATAAATGGTTCTCAAAAATAACAAGCAGCGGCTAAACACTTGTATAAATATGCATGATTCCTGACTTGTTCTTGTTTGCGATCGAGCATAAGATTAAAAGGTTTGAGCTTAATTTTCAAGCTCAAAAGAATGAATCTTCTCTAACACATATGGGTGTTATTCGAGCCTTAAGTGTAAGCTTGAAGATATTGATCTCCGAAGATTGATTTCGATGAAATCACTACCTAAGGAGGAGGTTGACTGGAAGAACAAGCTCAAAATATTGGACAATCTCGAAAGCGCGTTAACATGCGTTCGAGGTCAGCAACGTGTTTTGCACACAACAGCTATTAGGAGATCCCTCTTCCTTAGGGATTTGTTTTTATCTGATAATAAATCTTGTTGATGCGGTTTTTCGCCAACAATGAATTAAGAGAATAACTAAGATGAATTAGTGCTTAATGATAAACCGTAATAAGAAAAGGACTCTCAAGAATTCTCTAAAGGAGATTCCCAAGAACACTCGTCTTTTTTACGTGGTTCAATGATTAAATCTACCTAGTCCAAGAGTCTATGTTATTATTGTCTTTTTCTCTGAATTTTGACAGAGTTTTAGTATTACAGAAAAATTCCCCCTCCTTCTATCCAAGATCTTAGTATTTATAGAGAAAATCCTTGGACAGGTCTTCAGGTCATCACGTGACTTAACACCTATTTTTATCTGTATTACACTTATTATAAATATTCCAATTTATCCTAAGGTATGGTCTAATAAGGAAATAAAACTAATCCTGGATCCTCAGGGACATGCAAACATGCCCTGCCTGACCATGCACGATTATATTACGTGCCGGGTTTTCAGGGATCTACGGATATGCCATGTCTAGCCATGCACGATTATATAATATGTTCGGGTTTTCAGGGATCCAAGGACACGCCAGATCTTTAGCGTGCCCCGAGCTGAATATACCATGAGCTCGTGCCATTAATGCTGTGCCTTATACATATTATAAGTTCGTGCCTATCACTTTATACACCCCAGCTCAAGCCATTACCTTGGGTACTGTGCTGTCTTCGTGGAGAATACATGGATTCATTGGCCATTTTTTTCGTGCATTTACTTGCTAGTTGTACTCGAGCTAAATAAAGGACTCGTGCTGAAATAAGGATGCACATTTGCCCCCCAAGTCCCTGCTCGTGTTTTATGATGTCATTTTCGGACCTACATAGTAGGGACTTTTAGACTTCCATTGCAATTACCCATGTTTGCCCACTACTCGAGTACTGGACACATGGAACATTACAATTGGCGTCCATTCAGGTTCCGAGGACTGCATTTATTGTCTTGTTAACTTTTTGCCGTTGTTTCGTCTTTTGAACCACGACCCTCGGATTTTGCATTGGCCAAATCGGGTGGCTCAAGTTGGTTTATTCCATTTACGTATAAAAGGGATAGAAAATTCCTACAGTTCATCACCTTTTATTCGAAAATTTTCTCTGTCTTCCATCTTCAAACCTCCTTCTTTCTCAGAGAAATGAAAACCCCCAAAAATATTTGTTGCGATATCTTCTCAACACCAAGTCATACAACTACTCAAGAGTGAGCACTCCCATCCTTGCGGAATACACTTCTCTCATCGGCGTCCACACTGTCAGTTTTATTGTTTTACCTAAACTTTTTATCGACTTCTGAGTTCTATTTACCATGTCCACTTATGCTTCTCAGTAGTCACTACTAAGGTGTTTCCTTGATCTTTTTGGCATATAGGCTCCAACCTTAGGCTTATAGAGAAGGTTTAGAACCCCTCCCAAAACAATGATATTACGAAACTGGGGATTTTCTGGGTACATTTGGGTAGTTCATGGTAAGTTTTTTAGGAAATACCCATTTGAGATGTAGAAGATGAAAGTTTAGGGTTCAAAAATTAGATTGCTTAGGGAACACACTCCTTGGGTGGTCTTTTTTCTAAACCGCCTCCTAAGGTCAATAGTGGCCGCGTTCTCTGACACACGAATCCCGAAATATCAGGGGTCTGTTGGGAAACCGAGGCACGTAGCGTAGGGTAGCGCATGTTATCACGCAATGAGCTGAGACCAAATCAGCTCGTATATCACGGATACCCTTCTTCCCCACTCATTCGAGTCATAAAATTTATAAAATATTAGGTCACCTACTAAGTGATTCATCCTTCTTGTTCGTTAGGCGATCTAATGGCGCCCAAGAAAAGCGCACCAAAGAAGAACGTACCAAAGAAAGACGCTCCTGGTCTGTCTGTCCAGCAAACCAACAAGGGGAAGGCGATCGCCTCTGAGTCTCCCCTTCCCCACTTCGGCCCTGTGGTGGAAAGGGAGATCGTGTTGGACCCCAATGCTTTCTACGAGACGGAGATGATCGTCTCCAAGATCACGACCCAAGGAAGGGTCAATAAGATAATGTTGTCCCACAACATTGAGGTCGGGTCTGGGGGCCTCATCGCCCGACCTTCGTATGAAGGGGAAAGGAGTTGTGCGCCTCTCTAGGATGACTTTGCGGCAACGAGCACCTAAAGGCGGAGGCCTTCCTTCCTCTGGACCAGTACTTCGCCGACTTCCTCAACTACGGAAGTTGGCGCCGTTCGTGCTCCCCTCGAGCTCTACCAACTGTTGGCAGGGTTGAAGTATCTTTTTCTAAAGCACGAGTGGGAGGTCCCTACTCCGGCGGACATCCTTTATTTTTTCTGCCTCAAGGCCAGCCCAGAGTGTAATGACCCAACTATTTCTAAGACCTTGGTACATTAAAAACTACTAGACATAGCTACTACTTTTGGAGAAAACATACATAAGAAATAATCATAACTTTATTAAAACTCTAAAATAAATATTGTATCAATAACATAAAAGTATAAAATAAAATGTGATATGGTATGGGATCCCATTGTTTTCAAAACATAAAACATAATTTTAAATACTAATTGCATAAATACATTAAGAAAACATAATTTAAAAGACTAAAAATAAATAACGTCATCCTCGATCGACACGCAGTCCATTAATTCCATTCATCCTCAACGCACAAGCCAAGCTACCAAGAATCCTCCCACCTTGCATATCATTTTCTTGCATCACACTAAAAAAATAAAGGAGTGAGCCTAATGCCCAGCAAGGATAATCTACTAACAACATACATCATAAATCAAAAGCATAAGACTATATCATAATCACATACTATAAAACATATATCATAACTCTAACCCATGAAAATGGTAATCTTGGGGTTTGCTATCTAAGCAACTATAAGCCCCAAGCAACATAAAAACATTGGGGTTTGCTAGCTAAACAACTATAAGCCTCAAGCGACATAAAAGCATTGAGGTTTGCTAGCTAAGCAACTATAAGCCCCAAGGACTACAAGAAATATTCATATATATCATAACATAAACATTTCATAACATAAACATTTCATAACATAAAAATCTATCCTATTTTCCTTACCAAAAGTCGGGATATTTGGGAACAAGAACAGGATTTAGAACACTCTTATAAACCAACAGTAGAAATGGTGAGAATCTCTAAGAATAAAGATGAATATGAAAACTAAACCATCAAAAAGAAACTTACCAAGAAAGACCTTAAGTTTCAAGAACTTAAATACCTAATCAAGAATCAATAACAAGAGTTAGGATCTGAATAAAACAAACTAAAGAATTATATAGAACTGGACTTATGGAATAGGAATACCTTGAATAACCTTATGGATTGGCCTAAACCTTAGTACTGAAATCACACTATTTCTCACTTCCCAAGTGTTTATAAAAGCTTAGAATGATAAATCTTTAACCCAAAATCCAAGTGTATCTCTCTATAGTAATAGTAGCACCTTGGAGGCTCTGCTCAAATGCTTGAAGAATGAAGAAAATGGCTGAGCACTAGGTCATGTTTATAGAGTTCAAGGAGTGAAACTAACCCCTTTTAATTTGAATAAATAAATGATTATAAAATGAAAAAGATTTAAATTTTCGTTCAACTGACGCACAGAATTCGGTCAAAATCGTTCAAAGGCAGATCTAAGTGGTTAAGGGTATTTTGAAAATTCAAAAAGTCAAACTTCAAAAATATATCACAAAGGGCGATATATCGCCCTCCTATAGGTGATATATCGGCTCTACCCTAATCCCGAGCCCCTGTTCGTACGTTCGTGCAAAGTCGACGTGTTTTCCGTATCTTCCATTAGGCGATATATCGGCCCCTATGCTGCGATATATCGGCATACGTTAATATATTCAACACGAAATTGCACTTTTTCAGCATAATTTGAATTGGATAACATCTTTGACTGAGTCATAATACGATCCTAATAGTTTTTGGTAGGTTCTAGAGCTTCTAGATCTTTCTTTTATTAAAACTATCCATCAAAAATACTTATTTCCTTAATAATCATGATTATGACAAGTGTCATGCTCTTAATGGCTCTATCTAAACCTTAGGTTATAATAAATAATATATCTATCACCAGCAATATTAATCAAACCTTATGTTATAATTAATATTCTTAAACTATAGGTTAAACTTATGAAATCCATAAATGTTGCTATGAGTTTCCAACTAAGTCCCGACTTGAACCTAAATCCATGAAAACTAACATACTACTATCTAATAATAACTACTACTACTGTCTAACTAGCTAAGTAAATATTCTGGGATACTACATGGAGCAACGAGGGCGAGGTGACGGGTTCTATTACTTGACCCGATTCTCGAACTCGCCCTCAGTCATCAAGCTCCCCAGCCACCCCAACGACTATAAAGATCAATTCTTTATGTCGAATGGGTTCCGCAACTGCGAACATCGATACTTCAACCATCCTCATAAGTCTCCTTTCCTTTCTTAGCTCGTGAAATCATTTTCTTTGTGTCTGGACCTACTCCTCATGTATATACTAATTGAGTATTATTTTTGTGCAGCCATATTCGCGAGGAAGGACAAATCTGTGACCCTCGGGGGTCAATACGATACGCTGTCTAGGCTTCTGCCTAGTGAGAAGGACTACCGCCAGCTCGTGATCGATGACACAATGCTAGCATGTAAGTTAATTGCTAAAGGGCAGACTCTAGCCTTGAGAAGAACACGGGCTATTCTTCCGGTGGCCCGTGAGCTCCCACCTACCCATGAAGGGGAAGCGAGGCCGTTGAAGGCGAGGAGCAAGAAGAAGAGGAAGTGCCTCTCGTGCGGAAGAGGCGGGCTCCCGAGGCTGCTTGGGACCCTGAGTTAGAGCGACCTTCATCGGGGGCAGCAGCCGACCCCTCTAGCCAAGGTAACCCATACCCCTATAGGGAATTACATAGAATTGTCGCCGACCTTAGGTTAGCTAGGTTTAATCCAAACCAGCTCGTCCATCACCACCCTAACGATCCAGACGGTAATATAACCCTACTCCAGTGCGTGGACCACTAAGTGTTATGCCATGAGATGGGCTATCCTAAGGGCACCGTTATCGAAGATAATACCCTGTCCTTTAGGTCGGTCTTTTTTTAAGAGTATGGGACCAATCTTAGGTTGTGGCCCTCTCTGCTCCAGGGTACCCTTGCCCCTAGACTTAGGCAGTACGTAGAGGAGTCCAACCCCAAAATAGAACCTGAGCCTGAACCTCCTCTGATTCAGGAAATTAAGACGTAGGTTCCCCGTCTCCCCAAGTAGTCTTGAGGCCGAAGGTGGTGACAATAGACTCCTCCCCCAACCCGGAGGGTATGACTTTTTATTATACTGTATATACATATATATATTTTAAATTTATGAATTTATCCATGTTCTAACTCCCTTCTTATTCTTTTCAGACGAAGAAATGGAAAAACCCGGGGCTCCCGATCTCCGCTCCGCTTTCCAGGGCGGGAATTCCAGCTCGGGTTCTACCGTAAAGAGGCCCCGATATACAAAGAAAACACCTCCTGTGGCAGGAACCACATCCAAGTGTTGGGGTTTTATGCCCTAATTAAAACCCAAATTCTTTGTAATCTCATTTTATTATCAATAAAAGAATAGAAATCATTTTTTGACTTGGTCAATCACTTTGCTCACATGTTTTATTTTCATGATTATTTGTTTAATATAAACTTCTATTAAATCCCGAGCATATAGCTAATCTTATTTATAGTGACGTAATCACAGTGGAATATAAATATGATTATATGTTCAAAATAAGTTAGTCCTAAGATTAGTCAGTGCACTGGATTTACACTGACTTGCCAATCTACGATATCATCTACTTACACATTACAGTGTTATGTTCTTTCCAAAACATTAGCAAAGTAGATAATATCGGATGTATTTGTTACATCGGACAGGACCGATATTGACAGTTGATAAGATAAGTAAACATACCGTTATTATCTATTCTAGTCATATCATATAGTTGACCATAGGTCAATTCATTCTCAATTCTGAGTGGTTAGTATTCTAACTGATTGTATTATTTGAGTTCTTTGACTTGTTCGTTACCAGCTTACCCTACGGACTAGCCCATACTTACATTTTGGGAACTCAGTAGTATAATTGAGTGGGAATATTAATCATAGATATGAACATCTATAGCTTCTGATGAAGAAGTGAAACGATGGTTTCCTTTTAGTTTGGTTCAAGGTGTTAAATGATAGAGATCTCATTTCAGTAATTAAATTAGTTTACTGAAATATCATTTACAAGGAACTAAGTGTTTTAAGGATAAAATACAATGAGGGGTAAAACGGTATTTTAGTCCCATCTCATTGTAGACCGTCTATAGAGGATTGAGTGACAATTATGGTTGTAACAATGGATAATTAATAGCGTATCTATATTTGTTATAGAGCGTTCTATGAATTCAAGAGTGCAATTCCGAGTCTATAGTGGAGTCACGAGGAATTAATAAGTTAGTAAATTTATTTGTTAGATTTATGATAACTTATTGGAGCTTGATTTCATAGGCCCATGGTCCCCATTGTACCTTGGATAAAATCATCTAGATAGTCTCAATTAATTGATTTAATCATCAATTAGAATTATCAAAGTTGACCAAGTCAATTTTGGATAGTTTCACAGAGTTGTGTAATTTTGAGAAGAAAAGAGAAATTATGGCAGATTTATTAATTAAGATAAATTGGTATCTAAATTAATAAATAAGTTTAAATCAAGGTTCAAATTATAAATAATTAATTTGATAAAGGATTTAAATAATTATTTAATTAATTAAATCAATAGAAAATAATACAGGCCTTGATTTTAAGTCCAATGGGCTTATAATCAAATGGGAAATTTCACGGGCCTATAGCCCATGATAATTTCGACCTAGGGCTTCAAAATGGCTATTATTTTATTGATTTTTTAATTAAATTAAATGGCCTAATTAAGTCTATAAAAGGAGTGCTTAGAGAGAGGTCAGTAGGAGAAGTTTGATAAGTCTCAAGTCAGATTTTCTGATAGTTTTATATTCTCTCTAAACACAAGTCCTTTTCTAAACCTCTTTGTTATTTTCTTTTCTTCTCTCTATATCTATCTCATGTGTTGAGAATTTCCCACACTAGTCTAGGTGGTTCTAAGGATACATTGGAAGATTGTGAAGAAAATAGAAGATCAGTTCAGTTTCTTGATAATACTCTGCGACAGAGAGGATACAAGAGTTAGAGAAACTGAAGGAAGGACTCTTAATTCCTCTGCGTATACTATAAGTATTATATTATTCGTTTCTCTTTGAATTCAGTTTTAGATACATGTTTTAGGCTATCTCGTATTAATTTGTTTAATATTAGATATACATGAAAATAAATAAAGATCCTGTATAAGCTATCCAAACACCAAGTCCCCTGCTAAGGGGAAAGGTACGAGCTCAACAGCTTCGGCCTCCACTGTGACGGAGAAAAGGATTCCCCCTCCTCCTCCTCCTCCTCGGTTTGCACCTACTCAGGTTCAAGTCATACAAGCTGATCCCCCAGCTCCTACTGCCCCTGCCGCCACCATTTGTATTCCCGTGGATCCCCCCGACCTGGAGAAAATCCCCGACACCTTCAGGGGGACCCTTTATGAGACTGCGAATCACACGGTGGAGCATGTCTACAAAGCTAACCCAAGGGACCTCATGATGATAGAGGAGCACAGCCCGAAGAACATCCTAGAGTTAGCTTTGGGGATGATCCTCATTGTAAGATCTTTTCCTTTAAGTTAGTGAAATTTTTCCTTCTCAATTTTCCCCCTCAGTATGCGCCTAACTATCCTCTTTGTACTTTGCAAGCGGCCCTAGCTCAAAACTGCAGCATTGCCCGAGCTCGAGCTAGGAACGATGAGCTTCAAACCAAGCTCCAGACCGTAAAGACTGTCTTGACTGCAGCTCAAGAAGGCGAGCAAGCTGCCAAAGCTACCCTTGCAGTCGCAAAAAAAGGCGAGCACGATGCCAAGACCGCCCTTGCATCATCCCAAGAAAGTGAGCAGGCCGCGAACGCCGCCTTGGCCACTCTTCAGGTCCAGGTCACTGAGGCCAAGGCAAAGCTGCAAGAGGCCAAGTCTATGGTACAGGTGGAGAAGGCGGCCTCCCTGTCCTCCATGGAAGATATGTTGTACCATTGCTGGGCATTCAACAAAGATGGAAACTTTTCTTTAATGGCTCCCGAGCTGTGCGATCCCTATCTTGAGAAATTCAAGGCTCGGATCCTACAAGAGCCATTGGAGACGGGAGAAGCCTCTGTTGTGGGCGAGCAGGAGGAGTCTGATGCGGAGCTCCAATTTGTTGTTGTTATATATATATACAAGTTTTTGTAAACGATTTCCTTTGGGCCAGTTCGAGGTTTTTTTTTAATTCGTATATCTAATTTTAATCTTTTACTTAATTCTCTCATGTTTATGCTTTCTTATATTTGCACATTTGAGATTTTAGGACTCGACTATTAGATCGGGATAGATATTTTGAATTTGGATACATTCGAATCTGATGTGTTTATTTATATCATACCTGTTAAGTGCCAAGCCTCAGACCCGGTTATATCCGGGATTTTAAATATTTCAAACTTAATTCACGTTAGGTTTACTGATATCTTGAGCTTCTAGGAAAGCCATCGAATTTTCAATTTTGCTAACTTATAAGTTTTGGACCTGGTTGTATCCAGGGTTTTAAATGATTTAAACTTAGTTTGTGCTAGGTTTATTGACACCTCGTGTTTTTCTTAAACAAAAAACATCAGTTAATCAATTTTACTAACTTCTAAGTTTTGGACCTGGTTGTATCTAGGATAGTTTTATACCTGGTGATATCCAGGATTTTAAATGTTTCAAATTCATCCTTAATTCGTATATTCTAATTTTAATCTATCTCAGGTTATATGCCCCCCAAGTAACCAGAATGTGAACTTTCTCAGTTACTTAGACAAACGTTATCACACGAACTGATATATAAATAATCTTGCGAAGGGAAAAGCTTAAAACTATACGAAAAACAAGAAATACATGACGATCCCTTCATTTCTCAGTTAAATGGCTTTTATAACTAAGCCTTACATAGATGGATGGCATCACTATTGATAATACTTCTTTAGGTGCACGACATTCCAGGTCCGTGGGACTGTTTCTCCACTAAGTCGAGCTAATTTGAAAGTTCCTTCATGCATGACTTCCACAATCTTATAGAGCCCTTCCCAGTTTAGACCTAAAGCGTCGTCTTTAGGGTCCTTGTTCACCAAAAAGACCCTTCGGAGAACCAGTTCTCCCAAACCAAATCTACGTCTTCTGACCTTGGAATTAAAATAACGAGTGATTTTATGTTGGTAATGTGAGAGCTGTAGTTGTGAATCCTCTCGTTTCTCATCAATCAGGTTGAGAGATACATTAAGCAACTCGTCATTCTGCTCCTAGCTGAATGTCTGTAGCCTGTGTGTGGCTACTTTTGCTTCGACGGGAAGGACGACCTCACTCCCGAAAGTCAGGGAGAAAGGGGTGTGTCCCGTGGAGGTCCGGTGGGAGGTCCAGTACGCCCATAGTACCTGCAGGAACTACTTAGGCCAGACTCCCTTGGCCTCGTCTAACCTTTTCTTAAGACTTGCTTTGAGGGTCTTATTCATAGCCTCGACCTGCCCATTGGCCTATGGGTACGCAACCGAAGAGAAACTTTTAATTATGTTGTGCTTTTCACAAAAATCAGTGAAGAGATCACTATCAAACTGAGTTCCATTATCTGACACGATCTTCTTGGGAAGCCCAAACTGGCACACAATACTCTTAACCACAAAGTCGAGGACTCTCTTTGAGGTGATGGTTGCCAGAGGCTCGACCTCTACCCACTTCGTGAAATAATCAATGGCCACCACCGCATAACGAACTCCTCTCTTTCCTGTAGGTAAAGCTCCTATTAAATCAATTCCCCATACTGCAAATGGCCATGGGGATGAGATCATCCTTAGCTTGACTGACGAAGCTCGTGCGATTGTGGCGAAGCGTTCCCATTTGTCGTACTTCTAAACATGGGAAATGGAATCTTTTGTTAAAGTGGGCCAAAAATAACCCTACCTTAATATTTTTAAGGCTAGGTTTTGCCCCCCAGCATGATCCCCATAGAAGCCTTCATGCACCTCTTGCATAATGGTTTTAGCCTCTTCTGGCAGAACACACCACAGAAGAGGCAAGGAATGGCCACGTTGGTACAATATTCCATCCACTCTTACATATCTTGGAGCTTGATAGAGTATCCTTCTTGCGTATTTTCTCTCTTCAGGTAGCTTGCCTATTGTAAGATACTCCATCATAGGGGTCATCCAGGTCGGCCTAGTGTCAATCATCTCGACCTGCATCGCGTTTCCTGCCATGCTTGGACTTTCCAAGAATTCCACTGGTACTACGTTCAAAGTCTCAGCTTCCTTGAAGGTGGCAAGCCTCGCCAAAGCATCTACGTTAGCGTTCTGCTCGTGAGGGATCTGTTCGACAGTGCCACCTTCAAATTCTGATAGCTCTTTCTTCACCTTGGCTAGGTAAGTTGCCATCTTAGTACCCTGCACTTGGTATTCCCCTAAAACTTGATTGACCACGAGCTGGGAATCACTATAACATTGGAAGACCCTTGCTTTCAATTCTTTTGCCACTCTAAGCCCAGCTAACAAAGCCTTGTACTCAGCTTCGTTTTTTGATGCTTCGAATCCTAATCGTAGCGTGGCATGGAATTGATGCCTCTCCAGAGAGATCAGTACGATTCCAGCTCCAGACCCGTTCTCGTTAGAGGAGTCGTCCACGAATATTCTCCACAACTCCTGCATCGGTTCTTTCAAGAGATCTTCTTGAAATCCGGTGCATTCAGCCATGAAATCAGCAAGGGTCTGGCTTTTGATCGAGGTCTGTGGTACATACAGTATCTCGAGCAGGCTGAGCTCGACTGCCCATTTTTAGAGACGTCCCGACGCTTCAGGTTTTTGCAATACATGCCTTAGAGGTTGGTCAGTCATGACGTGAACTGAATGGGACTAGAAGTATGGCCTAAGCTTCCTAGAGGCTAATATCAGGCAGAATGCCATCTTTTCCATCAGGGGATATCGTGATTCAACTCCAAGAAGTCTTTTGCTTATATAATACACCAGTTTTTGAACCTGGTCTTCTTCCCGAACCAACACGGCGCTGGCTGCATTTTCTGTCACAGCCAAATAAAGGAATAGGGGCTCCCCTGCCACTGGCTTAGACAATACTGGGGGCTCGGCCAAATGTTTTTTTAGATCGAGAAATGCCTGTTCACACTCAGTCCATTCGAATTTTTTATTTCCTCAGAGCAAGTTATAGAATGGTAAGCACTTGTCAGTGGATTTTGAAATGAACCGATTTAGGGCTGCCACCCTTCCAGTCAGGCTTTGGACTTCTTTACGCAATCTGGGTGAAGGCATTTCCAATTGCGACCTGATTTTATCTGGATTTTCCTCTATCCCCATTGTATTGACTATGAATCCCATAAACTTTCCCGACGCCACTCCAAAAGTACACTTATGGGGATTCAACCTCATATTGTATTTCCTCAGGATCTCGAAACATTCATTTAGGTCAGAAACATGGCCGTTGGCAGTCTTGGACTTGAATAGCATGTCGTCGACATATGCTTCCATATTTTTTCTGATTTGGCCAACGAACATTCTGTTAACTAACCATTGGTAGGTAGCCTCGGCATTCTTTAGTCCAAAGGGCATAACTTTATAATAGTATACATTTGTTGGAGTCATAAAGCTAGTATGCTCTTGGTCCACAGGATTCATTACGATCTTGTTATATCCAGAATACGCATCCATGAAGGACATAAGCTCGTGCCCCGCAGTGGCATCTACCAACTAATCAATTTTCGGCAATGAAAAGCAATCCTTAGGACAAGCTTTGTTTAGGTCAAAGAAATTGATGCAGGTCCGCCACTTTCCATTTGGCTTCGGGACAAGGACAGGATTAACGACCCAAATTGGATATTTTGCTTCACGAATGAACCCGCACTTTAATAACCGAGCTACTTCTTCCTCCAACGACTTACTCGAACTGTTCCCAAACGCCTCTGTTTTTGGGATCCGGCGGGCATGCTTTTATCCAAATTCAAGGTGTGCATGATCACGCTCGGGCTGATCCCCAGCATGTCCACATGAGACCAGGCGAATACATCTAGATTCTCCTACACGAATTTTACAAGCTCCTTTTTTCTACCATCATCAAGATTTTCCCCAATTTTAACGATTCTTGAGGCGTCCTTGGGATCTATATTTACCTCCTCGAGCTCCTCGATAGCCTGGAGCTCTGAATTGTCCTCGCCTATTCGGGGGTCGATATCATCACTTGGAGTGATGTCTCTACCCTTGGCTTTTTGAGGTTCTTCCGTCCCGGGAGTAGCTTCCATCTCCTGGGACTCCTTGCCATCGTCGCTTACTGTCATTGGCGGCTACCCGGGTTATGACTTTCCCTTAGTGGAAATGATATAGCATTCCCTGGCAGTGAGCTGATCGCCCCTAACAGTGCATGTTCCCGCAGAGGAGGGGAATTTAATTGCTAGGTGACGGTTAGAGGTTACTGCTTCAAATGCCATCAACACAGGTCTGCCTAAGATCGCATTATAGGCCGATGGACAATCGATGACCACGAATTCCAGGAGCTTGGGGATAGTTCATGGACCTTCACCCAGCGTTACCACTAGCTCGATTGTCCCAATGGCCGCTGACCCCATACCAGAGAATCCATACAGAATCATGGAAGTTTCCTTTAGGTCTTTTAAAGACAGCCCCATTTTTTCTAAGGTAGACCTAAAGAGTAGATTCACAGAACTCCTATTATCTACTAGTGTCCTCCTAACTCTCCGGTTGGCGAGCTGGACCGTTACGACCAGAGGGTCGTTATGTGGGAACTGGACATGACTGGCATCTTCCTCCGTAAAAGTGATTGGTTGCTTTTCCAATCGCTGATGCTTTGATGATCGCGGCCCCGGAACAAATTCCACTCCATTTTGGGATTTTAGCTCGTTCATATACCTCTTCTGGGCAAGTCTACTCATGCCTGCCAGATGAGGACCTCCAGAAATGGTTGTTATATCTCCTCCCGTTATCAGAGGAGGGTTGTCTTGATTCACCTGATCTCCATTTTGATTCATTGGTGCCTCCGGAGCTAATGGAATTTTTTGTCCACCGGGCTGTCTGGAAGTCACTCGATTCCGGGCGTACTGAGCCAAGGGTCCTGCCCTGATGAGAGTCTCGATATCATCCTTTAGTTGTCTGCAGTCATCAGTATTATGACCGATATCATTGTGGAATTGACAAAATTTCAAGGGATCTCTTTTCTCCCTTTGATTCTTTAACGGCTCTGGTTTCTTCCACGGAAGGCGACCATAATTTGGCAAGAAGATGCGCTTTCTAGTATCCATGAGGTCGCTATAAGTTGCATAGACCATTTTAAACTTCTCCACAGATTTTCGTTTCTTTAACCCGCTATGGTCGCCCTCATCATTTCCCTTTCTTTTATTACCCCCTTGGTTATTCTGGGCAACGGTTTGAGCTGCAGCACCAGCCACATTTGTTGTCGCTCCGGCAGGTTGAATAGGGGCTTGGTTGGTTCCTGCAACAGAATCTCGCACCTCTTCTAGGTTAATCCACCTTTGAGCTTGGTTTAGGAACTCATCCACAGTGTTAACTCCCTTTCGCTGTAGTTCCTGCCATAGGTCACCTCCCACAAGGATTCCCGTCCTCATTGCCATGAGCTTAGAACTCTCGTCAGCGTCTCTAGCTCATGCGGCAACGTTGGCCAACCTACTCAGGTATGGTTTCAAAGGTTCTCCGGGCTGCTGCATTACATTTGCAATGGAGTCGGCCTTAATCCGAGCTGTCTGAGAAGCCCTGAAAGCTCTCTTGAAATCAGCAGAGAAATTCTTCCACGAGCTGATATAGTGTATTTTGTACTATTTGAACCATTGCCTAGCCGCCCCGATCAAAGTCGAGGGGAATATTAGGCACCTTAGCTCAGGCCCGATGTTGTGGGCAATCATCAGGGTGTTGAACATCCCCAAATGGTCAGATGGATCTCCATCTCCACCAATTTTTTATAAATGGAGCATCCTGAAACCTGGTGGGTATGCAGTTGCCGCAATATTTGGGGCAAAAAGCTCGAGCTCATCCCCTGAATCATATTCATCTTTTTCCTTTTTTGATAAGAGTCTTTTCATCAGCTCCTCCATCTGGGCTAACCTTTCGAGGGTTTGGTCTTTGATTCCTTGGTTATCTGGGGCTGTTCAACAGCTCCCGTCCTACCGTACGCGTTCAGTGGGTTGTTGTCCCTCCAAGTTCAAGCTTGGTTTGGTGGGACATTCCTGTTATCACGTACTTTGGAAGGACCTCCCTCTTGACGAGTGTAACTAGCTCCTTCGCTTTTGACTGAATTTCTCCTCTGTTAGTTTAGGCGATCTCGGAGATCATGCTGTGGATCAAACCGAGGGATCTGAGCCAAACTCAGGTGATTTCTCAGGTCCGCATTGGATCTGCCACTTCGATGGATCCCAGTCCAATAACTCCCATTAGTGAAACTCAGTGCTTGTGGTTGAGGCTGAGGAACTGGATCATTGACACACGTCCGCGGGGCATAAGTAGGGGCAGCGGGAGGAGGATTTCTCCTGCTGTCCCCATAAGCAGGAACATTTCGCACAAAACGAGGCAGTGTTGGATGTCTTATGGGTGATGGGGGATGCCTAACTGACGAGGCTATTCTTGTCCTGTCAGGACGAACCAAATTAGCCTGCGGTCGTTCTGCCCCACCATTTCTAACTCTCTGCATCTGGCGATCTGATCGTGATGCAGGAGGGTTGGCTGGAACATGCTGTCTTTACGAGCTTGCCCCGGACCTTCCCCGTAGGTTACCATGGGCGTTTCCAGGCGCATACGACAGTGGTACTGAACATGGGGTGGAGGTCCTAACTGACCAGCTGACTTTTCGATGACCCCTGCGAGGGCCATTAGGCTAAGCATTTTGGTGATCTTGTGCCATGGGCGTAGAACTTGAGGTGGCAGTTATTCCTAATCGACTTGGTTTGGATGGGTCATTCCTGCGGGACTTATGAGACCCACTTTGCCTCTTTCCAATATTAACGTCGGTTGCAAGAGGGGGTAGCTGGGCCAAAACCTCCTCGATTTTCTTGTTTGCTTTGGCCAAATAGCTTCTTAACTGCATGTTTTCAATTCTACCGCAGTCAAGTAATCTGGGTTCGGATTCGGCGGCAATGACGCCGAACTCCCATTGTCGCAGTGGCCCATCAGTTGCTTTCCTGACTGTTGCTGGATTTCAGGGCTATGCTCACTGGAAACAGCGGCATGGTGAGCCTCCTGCCCACCAAGCTGTTCCATCTCATTGTCGTGTCTCGATTGAATGACCACCATGATGAACTTTGATTGGGATTTTGACGAAAGCACTAATCTGCAGCTCTCAATGAAGCACCAAACTGTTGACGCAGTTTTTCACCAACAGTGAATTAAGAGAATAACTGGGATGAATTAGTGCTTAATGATAAACCGTAATAAGAAAAGGACTCTCAAGAATTCTCGAAAGGAGATTCCCAAGAACACTTGTCTTTTTTACGTGGTTCAGTGATTAAATCCACCTAGTCCACGAGTCTATGTTATTATTGTCTTTCTCTCTGAATTTTGACAGAGTTTTAGTATTACAGAAAAATTCCCCCCTCCTTCTATCTAAGATCTCAGTATTTATAGAGAAAATCCTTGGACAGGTCTTCAGGTCATCACGTGACTTAACACCTATTTTTATCTATATTACACTTATTATAAATATTCCAATTTATCCTAAGGTATGGTCTGATCAGGAAATAAAACTGATCCTGGATCCTCAGGGACATGCCCTGCCTGATCATGCACGATTATATTATGTGTCCAGGTTTTCAGGGATTCACGGACATGCCATGTCTGGCCATGCACGATTATATAACGTGTCCAGGTTTTCAAGGATCGAAAGACACGCAAGATCTTTAGCGTGCCCCAAGCTGAATATACCATGAGCTCGTGCCATTGATGCTATGCCTTATACATATTATAAGTTTGTGCCTATCGCTTTATACACCCCATCTCGTATCATCACTTTGGGGACCGTGCCGTCTTCGTGGAGAATACACGGATTCATTGGCCATTTTTTTCTATGCCTTTACTTGCTAGTTGTACTCGAGCTGAATAAAGGACTCGTGCTGAAATTAGGATGCACAAATCCCAATTATCATGGGATATTATGTATTTAATGTATTTATTTAAATTTCTTTCAAATTAGAATAATTGGTTGTAACTTCCCTGAATTAGGGAAAGATATTCTCCCAACCAGGTTTATAAATAGCCTGGTAATTTTCATTTGAGGAGAGGCACAAATTTGTACTGAGAATACTCTATTAAATTGCTCTGAGAAAGCTTTGAGAGAGTATTAAGATCAATAATATTGATTCGTGGACTAGGCAGATTTTAACTGCTAACCACGTAAAAGTTCTGTTGTTCTTTTCTTCTTTCCTGAAATATTGTTTAGTGCTCTTCAAATTCAAGTTGACGAAAAACTGCGTCAACACCAAGCTTACAAAATTATATACTGCCATTATAATGTCTATACCTTGATACAAAATTATATACTAACAAAATTGTTGGGTTTTATGCCCTTATAAAACCATGTCGGACATATAACATGATTTTATATTGTCAACAAAAGAAGTATAAATTATTTAGTTTGACAATCTTGTTGCTTTCTTGTTTTATTACATGATTATTGGAATAATACAAACATTTATAAAATCTCGAACATATAGATAATTACAATTTTAGTGACTAGGTCACAGTGGATTATAATTGTAATTATATGTTCAAAAGAACAAGTCCTAATATTAAGTCAGTGCACTGGATTTTTACTGATTGGGTAATCTACGATAAGATCTACTTACACATCTGGTGTGATGTCATATCTAGGACATTGACCAAGTAGATAAGATCGGATGTATTTTTTTACATTGGACTGGACCAATATTGATTATTGACAAGATAAGTAAGTATCGTTATTATCTAATCTAATCATATCACATCGTTGACCATAGGTTAATTCAATCTTAATTCTTAGTGATTAATATTATGCTAATTGTATTATTCAAGTCTTTTGATTTGTTCGTTACCAGCTTACCCTACAGACTAGCTCATACTTACATATTGGAGATTTTGTAGTATAATTTAGTGGGAGTATTTATCATAGATACGAAATCTATAGCTTCTGTTTAAGAAGTGAAACGATGATTTCCTTATAGCTTGGTTCAAGTATTAAATGATAGAGTACTCATTTCTGTAATTAAATTTATGAAAATATCATTTATAAGGAACTTAGTGGGAGTTAAGGATAAAATACCAATGCGGGGTAAAACGGTAATTTGCACATGTCTCATTAGTAGACCATCTATAGAGGATTGAATGACAGTTATGGTTATAACAATGGATAACGCATTTACATTTGGTGTAAAACGTTCTATGAATTCAAGAGTGCAATTCTGATTCTATAGTGGAGTCACGAGGAGTTAATAAGGTAGTGAGATTATTTGTTATAAATAAACTCACGGTAACTTATTGGAGCTTGAGTTCATGGATCCATGGTCCCCATGTCATCTCTTATCAAAATGAACCTAGTAGTCTTGAATAATAAATTTAATTATTACTTATAAAAATATCATATTGACTAGTTCAATGCAAATAAATAATGTTAAATTATTTATTGATATTTTGTGAGAAAAGAAATAGAAGAAACTTTGAGGATCTTATTGCAAAGTCTCAAAAAGAGAGTATTATAGCCAATTGAGACAATTTTGTTACTATTGATAGATTGGTGATAATATTAATAAAATGAATTATATGTGTATGTGATGTGTGTATGCATGTAATTATGTGATTATGTGAGTTATATGATAATATGACTAGATATGCATGTTTATGTGTATTAAATATGCATGTGGGCCCGTTTCTTATTAGGAGGGAAATTTTTTCGAAATTTAGCCCGTTATGTGTATATTTGGCATATATGTGATATATATGTGAGACCACATTATTATGTGGATATATTTGGGTTATTCGGCACGAGACAATCCTAGGGAGCAAGTTAGCGGGAAAGCCACAACGGGACCTAATACCCGACTCGAGGTGAGTCAAGGTGTATTTTGGATAATTAGCACATTACCGAGATATCGGGTAATGGGAATGAATATTCGATGATATATTTGGAGTTAGCGATAATAGGAGGGAATTCTGGAAGTTTTAACCATTTTGCCATCAGAAACATTTTTGGTACCCTGAGCCTCGGGATCTACTTAGAGTTACTTAGAGCCTAAGTAACCTCACAATTACACAAACACCAAAAAAACAAAGAAATGCGTTCTCTCTTTTCTCTCTTGGCTACACAATTTCCTTCTTAAACTTCTTGTGAATTCTTGCAATTTAAGGAGAATCGAGGCTAGTTTAGGCTCAGGATTGCTTGAGGAAAGACTCACCATAGATTGGGGTAGCAAAGGTAATAATTTCCAACCCTAAATCTCTGTGTTCTATGGTTTTCAGTTGAGATTTTGGAATTTAGAAAACTCAGTTCTAATTTTTGGATTTGAAGAGGTTTTGGCCAAGCTTTTGCTTGGGTTTTGTTGGGTTCAAGCTACTGAGTTGATTGGGGGCTTTACTTTTGAGTTTTAGCTATGTTAGGATAGGCTTTTGGAAGGATTTGGCTTGAAGAAAACGGAGAAAAAACAGGGTTTTCATGTCGAGCCACAGCCCTGTTCTTGTGGCATTGTGACTCTCTTGAATGTTGGGAGAAGCTGGTGCCTTCGGGCCATTTGAGCCGCAACGCCTGCTAGGGAGCTCCGCGGCGCAGATTGAAGCAAAGGAGAGTTTCGACTCTCTAACTTGGGGTGGGTCGCAACTCCTTTGTTTTGAGTCGCGACGTTTAAAGGGTTTTGAGCCCCGGGAGGGTTTTTGAGTGGGGGAACTCAAACCAAAGGGCTCGGGATCGATCCTACTACCCGATTTAGTAGAATTCAACGTCCCGGAGGCTAGGACTTGGTCCAGAAGCCTTTCTTCGCTCGTTTTGATGAGATTCTCTATTGGTTGTGACAAAGTTATCGCTAGGAGCTCGGAACCAGGATCATGCTCAAGGGTCATTCTTAATACTTTTGCACTCGGACCTAAGGTAAGAAAACTGCACCCAGACTATGTTAGGGCTTGGCTCGATTATAGTATGAGATTAACGTTATATTGAGAATGTTTTATTAGACATATTGAATGCATTGTGTTTGCCTATGTGATGTAATAACTGTTGGTCTGTATATCTAATTGAGGAAGCTCAACTTATAAGCTGAAGGTTTATCTGTGTTATCTGATGAAGGGCTTGATTTAATAGTCAAGGGTATAATCGGTTTTAAGGGACTCAACTTATCAGTCGAAGGTTAAGACTAGACTTATCAGTCGTATGATAAGACTCGACTTATCAGTCGAAGGTTAAGACTCGACTTATCAGTCGAAGATTCGATAGACTCAACCTATTAGTTGAAGGATAAAGGACTCAGCTTATGAGTCGAGAGTTTAGAGGCTCGGCTTAGAAGTCGAGGGCGGTAATAGTGTGCTGAATGCTGGCTAATAGGATTAAGCCAATCTGGAAGTGAGATACACGCTTGAATGACTCTAGGGTCGTCTCGAATGTTAAGCATCAAACCTGCTTGCCCAGCCCTAAGGCTGGTTATGTGAGAGATGGGCATTGAGCCCTGGCATGGCTCTATAGTCACTTATTTGAGTTAATTGCATGCATGAGTAGAGTTCTTACCGCTGACATGCTAGTTATGATTCTGCGATCTGATAATGTAATGCTTATAAGCATGTTTATGTTTTCTTGCTGAGCATTGGCTCACATGTGCTAATTGGTACAGGTAAAGGAAAGAAAAAGTTTGACCAACCATGAGTTGGAATTCATCTTAATTTCGTACAAAAGTAGAATGGAATCCATAACCAAAATTAGATGAGATTTGATTTTGTTATAACAAATTTAAGTTTGAAAAGAAGAGGACGAGACTAAAAGGTAAAATCAATCATGATGGTGTATGTGAATCTTATTGAATCTATCGATGTGAGTCCAACAAAGGAACGTTCGATGCAGTTTCCTTCACTCTTCCTTTCTTTAAAGTACACACTTGTATATATATATATAGCCAATTTTAGTTAATCCAATTTCTACGTACAAATTTTCAAAATAGTCTTCCAACAAAATATGGTTATTTAGGACCGTATTATAGATAGTACCGTACTACTTATATATAGTCGACAAATTACATTAGTAAAACAAATGAATGATGATTTCTTTTTAAGAAATGATAACTAATATATGTGTACATGTAAATATACACCTAGTAGATCCGTGATGCATTTCATACCTAAACACGTGCACATGTAAATCATGTTTCTCATTAATTTAATGGACCCACAATTTAATTCCAATTTTTTGCTCTGAGGAATACATTGATGTTCATTCTAGGAAATTTGACTATAATCCAGTAAAGGAAAATTACGTCATTATATGTAAAATTAACGTGTGTTGTTCTGTACCTTTATATATATTCCTTTAACCACACGCTAGAATATGCCATTGAGTATTCACATTAACACAATTTATAATGTTTAGAACTCATAACATGATAAATCGATGTGTTTAAAATCAATGATGATTAGTATAATTTGTTTCTGTTTTTTCTGCTCAAAGTTAATGGACGTTTTCTTTTCTTTATTATTTTTCTATTCTATTTGAATTGAAATATATCACCCTTATTAAAACAATTGCTTGCCGTGATGTTTAAGTTAACTTTTTGTGAATTAAAAGCATTAATTTTTGTGATATAGTACTAAACTAAATTATTTGTCCTTTTGTTTTTAATCGCTGTAAATGGGAATTGTGACTATGACTATCATTATCATAAAAATATGGTTGCTTTCTCATTACTTTATCAACTGGTACGTAGTGCTATCTTCAGCTTTTATGAAATAAATAAAATGATGACCATGTGTAATGCTTTGACCAAAGAGAGAGAAAAGCTAAGGTAATTTAATAGCATGATGTTGATGTGTTTGATTGACATATGAGTAACGTTTATGAATTAAACTACTACCACTTCAATAATAATGAAGTGAAACAAAATTAAGCCTAATACCACTTTAATATGATAAAATGATTTGCATTTGCATATAGTTTTATACGATGGATTAAAATTTTATTTTATGAGCAGATATGTATAAAGTATAATATTATTATAAAGTGTGATATAAAATAAGTGACTAATTATGTTATAAGTTTGATAGGGTATTAAAGTGTCATGGATTTAATCACAACTACAAAAACACTATTTTAGGACACTCACATATATGCAAGTCCTAAAAACAGCTCTTGGACTTTTTAGGACTCGCGTTGCAAATCCTTAAAGAATATCTCTTAGGGCTCGCAAAGCGAGTCTTAAAAACTCTGTGTGTTCCAAAAAAGTTTGATTTTTTTTAACAAAACATCTCCTGGACTTTTTAGGACTCGCATTGCGAGTCCTTAAAGAATCTTTTTAGGACACTCATTGCGAATCCTAAAAATTTGTGACTCCTAAAAATTTGAATTTTAAAAAAGGGTTTATACCTTTTTGGACCCTGTGTTTTTTCCTATTACCTGTTTGGACCCTGCGTTTTGACAAATTACTTTTTGGACCCTATGTTTTGTAAAATTGTTAAAATAGAACCCTAAACTCAATTTTGATGAAGAAAAAAATTGAATATAACAACACAGTTTTTAAGCAGAATTATTTTATTTTTGTTCTGAATTGTTAATTTGGTAAACTATTTGTGATTTTAGTTGAGAAACCATTGACCAAAATCGGGTTTAGGGTTCTATTTTAACTATTTTACAAAACATAGGGTCCAAAAAATAATTTGTCAAAACACAGGGTCCAAACACATAATGGGAAAAAACACAGGGTCCAAAAAGGTATAAACCCTTTAAAAAATCACAAATTTCATCCAATCTCCTGGACTTTTTAGGACTTGAGCTCGAGCCCTCACGCACCACCTAAGACGGACAACAGAGAGATCGGTTTTGGGTTTTCCCAAAGTTTCCGACGAGATTCCGACCACCTTGGGTCATTGTGAGTCGAGCCACCACCACAATCGCACTCAACACTTTCTGTTGGAAATGTGCCCTGAAAGCATATGTAGTAGACATTGTTTTAATGAAATAAATAAATAAATTGAATTTGTTATGCATATATTTTATGGACTATATTATTATATGATAATATTATGTAAATATCAGGAAATTTCCTAAGTTCATATATGTGATCTCAAACACGTATTGGTACGGGAGGATTGTGTTTGAGATAAATGAACTTGAATAGTTCATAGTAAAATAAAGTTATGGAATCTTTAGATTAATTACTGCAAGTACGGTCCACTAGTATTATGAATACATGTGATCTAGATTCGGATCACTAGTGTGGTATGACACTTTAGTGGAGGTGCTTTATATATTAGAGAATATATAGAACTGGACCAGATATGTTTATTAATACTTAGTTAAATACCGTTTCAAAGTATTAATTATATATATCAACTGATGATCATATACAAATAGATCTTAATCCTGAAGTTACTATGAACTCCTGTTTATGTTATATGAGTTCTTTGATTCACTTGTTAGGGTCTGTCAGAATGATCAGGCTAGAAACTTTTGTTTTGGGAACTCATTAATGTAGATGGCTGGGGACATAGTATACAGATATGGAATCTATGCCTTCTCGCAAGAGATTGAATGATGGTTCTCTTAAGGGTTGACTTTTGGGACTGAAAGGTTATTGAGCTCAAATTCATAATTTAGTTATGAATTAACCTTCACTAGTAGAGTCAATGGTACTTAAGGAAACAAGAGATAATTAAAAGGGTAAACTGGTAATTTTATTCCCGATTAATTATGAACCATTAGTAACCGCTGTGAGTAACAAGTTTGGATGAAAGAAATGGTAGAATTGTAATATAGGTGAAAGGACAAGAGTGCCCTTGAGGTTTAGTTAGGAGAGGATAACTTTGGGAGGGTAGGATAGTAATTTGGCAAGATAAAGAACCTTCAGCTGGGAGAAAGATCATTTACGTTATTTTCACTTGGGCAATTGGGTTTATGCTGAAATTTGAGGAAAATCCAGAAGAAAAGAGAAGAAGAGGAAGGCTGAAGTTGGGAGACCTAGGAGGAGAGTTTTTGGTGGTTCAAGGCAACTAAGTTGAGCATAAGCCAAGATTATTCAGAGGTAAGGATTTGTCTCTGTTTTGTTTAAGTTTCAAGTCTGGTTTTTAGAGAATAAGCATGAAATTGAAAGAGGATGGTGGCTGGTTTTGTATGGAATTCAGAGTTGGGATAATCAAAAGGAAGGTGACTTGAAGCTAGAGTTGAGGAGAATTCAAGCTAGGTTCTTGACTGAGGTAAGAGTTTATCATGTTTGAGTTTCGTATCTGGTTTGGTTTGAGATGTTAGAGGCATGGTTTATACTTTTCAAGCTTTGGTTTAGGTCTTAAGAGTTATGGTTTGAATTTCTGAAATCTTTAACTCAAGTGTGGATCTTGAGTGTAAGTGAGTAATTGAGCTTGTTGTTGAGGTTTATAGTTTGTTAAATGGTTTGTTTGGGGTTTTAAACTGATTTTGGGGTTTGGGTATATGTTGGGAATGAATTGGGAGTGTTTTGGCTCGGGGAAAGTGCAGGGGAAAACCCAGAATTCTGGGTTCGCGAAGGAGCGCCGCGGCCCTGTTCTTGGGCGCCGCGGTGTGAGGCTGTGTCTGGGGAGAGGAAGCTCTCTGACTTGCTGGGCGCCACGGCCCTCTAGGGCAGCGCCGCGGCACTAGGCCATTTTCAGAACATGAGATTTTGCAATTTTGAACCTTTGCTCCGGGGGTTCGGGGGATGTCTTCGATGTATTGTTTTAGGGGTTTGGGGGTTCCGAGAGTGTGGGATTGGTCCCGGAAAGTGGTTTTGGATTGGTTAGCATTAAAGGGTGTTTCATATGTGTTGTGACTAGGTTTTCGGAGAGGCTCGGGATAGAGGACCGTGCTTGTGATCTTGGTGCATCAGAAGGCTCGGGGTACAGGTAAGAAAACTGTAGCACCCGTGTTGTAGGGCTTGGGCCCATTGAATTGTTGCAGGGCGCGGCCCTAGATTGTATCATTGTTAGGATATAGTTTAAAATGAATGATTGTCTATTTGGTTGTTATTTAAGAATGCTAAATGTGGTCAAAGGCAGAATGGACGGCAAAGGGCCGAGAATGGCAGTGGGGCCGGGAATACCACTTGGCACATGGAGTGCTCGTGGATAGGGTGAGACCCCAATGGATACATGGGTTATCCTTACGGTGTAGACCGAGATCCCAGGCTTTGGTAACGCTTCTGGGACAGTATGGCCGTATATGTGTTAGATTTTATGGACTGTCTGACTAGATATGAGTTATCTGCTGTAATGAATGTATATTATGCATATGTTATGTACTGTTTGAGTTTTCTTGCTGGGCTTCGGCTCATGAGTGCTCTGTGTTGCAGGTAAGAGCAAAGAGAAAGTCAACCAGCCATGAGTACGGAGAGCGTGGGGGCGGCGCGTACATGTTTGGCCTACCCGACTGCTTTGGTTGGGGGAATTTTTGAGAAATGGTTGTACTAAACTCTGTTTTTGATAATCTATCCACTGTGTATCTATTTTGAGTTGTAAATAGTTTACAAACCTTGTTTTGGGATCCCAAATGTTAAATAACTGGAACTCTTAGTGAAATGAAGTACTTTTAAATATTACAGCCTTGTCTTTTTGTTTAAATCACACTTTTGTTCTAAAAACCTCGCTTAGCGAGTTAATTGCACATTTTAAACTCACTTAGTAACGGCTCTAAGGTAGTAAGGCGTTACACTTTTCTCCAGTGTCTACTTTGGAGACCCTTTTCTCAAGCGTCTACTTTGGAGACCCTTTTCTCAAGCGTCTATTTTTTAGACCCTTTTTGCAATTTTTGTGGTGATCTCCCCTCGGGTCGAGACTTTCATGGCTAGATGGTCTTCGTTTAATCTCATACTTCGTCAGCGACCCCTCTAGAACGACGCCCCCTTCTATATGGAATCTTCAGACGTATTGGTAGTAGGGCAACTGGAGGAATGTTCGCTTTTTTCCACATAGAAGTTCTTATGGCCCTCTTCCACACGTATGTACTCTGTGCTCTCTCTCGAAGTCATCCAAATTCGAAACTTCTCTTTTGAGCATGTTACCCCACAACTTGCTTCCTGGACGAACTCCGGCTGTAATATCCATCTTGTGCTCCGCTTTGATTAAACATCCCACCTTTGTTGCTTCTATACTGAACCTATGGATGTAGTCCTTCAGACTTTCATTCTCACCTTGCTTTATGTTAGCGAGGCTAGTAGTTGGCATGACGTAATCACAGGCTGCATGGTGTTGCTGAAGAAATTCATCAGAGAATTGTTGCCATGACTCGATTGTTCCTGGCCTTAATCTCTTGAACCACTTATACGCCACTCCTTTAAGTGTAATGATGAAGCAATAACACTTTGCCATGTTGTTGACCCCTCTTAACCTCATCAAGTTATTGAAGGAGTCTAAGTGATATTTTGGGTCTGTAGTACCCTTATACGGAGTCATGCGAGGCTCTCTGAAGCCAGTGGGCATTTGCTCAGCCTGAATCTCCCTTGTGAAGGGTGAATCACAGCCGAATTCTTCGTCATCCATATGCCCCCCAAGTGCAGTGGTGATCTTGCCTCAAGGGCTTCGCATTTTGGTGTCTAGTCCCCTCCTCTTTTTGCATAAGGAGTTTTGCGGGTTCTCGGGCTGATCCCTTGCCTTGGTTATGTTCCTCGGGGGAACCGCGGGGGGTGCGTTTCTTACTTCTGACCTCTTCCCATGGAGCTCTTTCCTTAGGCCAGGGGGTGCCTCTTTTGAGGGGACTTCGTCCTCGTTTTTACGACCATCACCTTCCCTCCGCCTTTGCTCCTGGGGACATTTCGTCGGCCTAGGTCCCCCCTGGTACTTTGTCTGGGGGGTTTTACTGGTGGAAAGTTGAGTTCCCCCATCGTCTATGGGGACAATGCTTCCCCCTTTTTCATGCTCCTTCCATTTACGCTTAGGGAGGGGTATGCTTGACTTCCCTTGCAATAGGTCGTTTAAAACCTCCTGCATGTTACCTATCATGGTTTCCAGCCTTCGAGTCTTTTTATGCAACTCGTGAATCTCCTCCTTGTAGAAGCGAGTCCTTGAGCTGGAACTTACCGAGCGTACCCCGGGACCCTTGCCTGGCCAGTGTGTCGAGGGACTGGGGTTCTAGTGGCCTGAGCGCGGTGTCAACAGGGGCCGGTTAAGTGGATACACTAGTGGCTCTGAACGACCTCCGTCGGGCTGGATAGCTGGGGACGATGCTTCCCTCTCCTCCCCTGGGGGAAGAGGTTCTTCCGGTCCACCTCCATGCTTGGGCGGAGGGGGGTCTTTCCTGGAAGCCCTCCGCTCGACTTCGTCTCAGCGAACCTCATCCTCTTGTATTTGTCGTAGGCATTTTGAACGTCTTAGCATCTTTCTTTGTTGGAAGTGATGGAAGAACAGTGGCTTGATGCTTGTTCTTCCCACAAACGGTGCCAAACTGTTGACGGTGAAATCTCGTCAACGAAATTAGATCGGAAAACTCAAAGGTAAGTCAGGTGATGTTTATATAATAACTTAGAATAAACTTTAAGGAAAAGTCAACCCAGACCAAATATGGAGCAAGCCTTTGTATATTTCTCAATAGCCTCTGCATACAATGAATTTTCCAACCCCTTTTCCTGGAGGGGTCATCATCTATTTATATTGGAGCTCTAATGGCTCCTTTGTACATAGTGGTCCCTCAGGACAAAATAGTACATGAGTACACTGTCAGGATAGTAGCACATATGGTAGTGGTGTTGGAAGAGTGGTGGTCTGCTCTAGTATGTGTCAGGGATCTGCAAAAGTACTCCTGGCTTGGTACCATATTATGCCTCCACTACTTGTGGGGTACGGATCTCCTAAGCATGCTAAGGGAGTCCTGACTATGTACCATTCTTGTACTGCCACTACCTGTCTGGCGTGGACACCGTATCTGTACTCTAACTATTCTTAGTATGTAGGCTCACTCCTTATCACTTTTGTCGTCATACGTGAGGCCCTTGGCACGAGGCCAAGGGGTGCTTGACGTGAGACCCACGTCGCAGGTCCCTTGGTGCAAGGCCAAGGGGTGCTTGGTGCAAGACCCATGCCGTGAGACCCTTGGTGCGAGGCACATGGAGGAGGTTATGGGTCGCTTGGGATGAAGCGCCATGTGCGTGGCCATGGTGCACGGTGCCTCTTGTTTGGCGCAAGGCACACAGCTGTGGCGAGGTGCGCCTCACTTGGCGCTAGACTTATGGCACGAGGCACATGGCCTCGCTATGCGAGGTTGTAGGTGCGAGGCGCTTGGGCACTTAGGCGAGGCAAGGCGTGGTGTGGGGTGCGAGGCACGCTGGTGGAATTTGTTGTCCGAGGCGCGAGGCTACGGCTGCGTGAGACGGTCATGGGGGCGAGGCCCCTTGAGGTGAGCGAGGCGTGAAGCCCTTGGCACACGAGACGGCCGTGGGGGCGAGGCCCCTTGGTGCGAGCGAGGCGCAAGGCCCTTGGCGCGCGAGATGGTCATGGGGGCGAAGCCCCTTGGAGCGAGCGTGGCGCGAGGCCCTTGGCGCGTGAGATGGTCATGGGGATGAAGCCCCTTGAGGTGAGCGAGGCGCGAGGACCTCGGCGTGCGAGACGACCATGGGGGCGAGGCCCCTTGGAGCAAGGCCACGATGCTCGACCCCTGACCCGCGCCCCTAGTGGTGTCACAAGGCTACGCACGCACGGGTCCCTTGGAGTGAGACCATGGTGCAGGCTTCGGCGTGGTGCGAGGTTGCGCGTGTGGTAGAAGCATATGGCTCAAGACAAGCAAGGCCTTGCTGTGCAAGGCCTTCATGCACCTACCCTTTTGCAATGCACCGTTTGGCCCCTTAGCCTAGCAAGACCATACTTCATGGCTCATATGGTGAAGCTTCCCTTGGGACGACCTCCCGGTTCCATAAGACTTACGGGCCCGAGTCTAATAACGTGACTAAGTAACCTTTAACCATGTGTTCCAACCATGGACTTAGAGACTTTTTTTCTTGGCAGATTTTTGACAATTTATTTTCGAAAATTTTGGATTTAATTAATTGGTAGAATTAATTAAATATCTTTATTTGAGTGGGAGATAATAATCTGATAAGTTCAAATTGGATTTGAATTTAAAAGATTAATATTTATTCAAATAATTAATTATAATTGATAATTAATTAAAAAGATAATTAATTTGAATTCAAATTTGAATTAGTTATCAGGTTGTTAGATCTTATCTGACAAAGTAATTTGAATAAATAATTAAATAAAAATTGAAAAACCAACATCCCTAAAATTAGGGAAGCTACACGTGCACACACAGTCCATGGACTGTGTGTGGCGTGTAGGGCATTTTCAAGGATGAGTTTTTTCATTTTTATTTAATTAATTAATTAATTAATGGATAATTCAAAAATTGGTTTTTGGATTTTTTCATTAATAGAATAATTAATTAATTAATTAAAAAGTAAATTGTAAAATGGTTACAGATTTATTTTTTAAATTTTGAATATTTTCTTTTAAGTATGACTAATCAGAAAATTATTCAGATAAGTGAGTGAGACAACTCTGAACATTCGCTCTGTGAAAAATAGAACGATAGTTTTCTCTCCTTGAAAATAAAGAACTAATTCTCAGGCCTATTCTCTTGATCTCATGAGTTTAGTACATCAAGTAGAATCACAAATAAACTATCCTTCATTCTCTAAGTGCCCACACATTTCTTGAGGTGTAGAGAACACTTTGGAAGATCTTGGTGTGAGTACGTGGGAGCGGCTTGGATAGGAAGATCGTTCTAAATACGAAAAGATAGCGAGGATACTTGATAGGCTTCAAGAGGTATGAACTCTATCCTTATCTTGTTTATGATTAATGTATGTATATTAATGGATCTGCACATTTAAAGGTAGTTTAAATATGTTACAAATTTTTTGTTGTACACTGGGCCAACTACACCACCGTTCTGCTGTGTATTAGGAAACTCGTTCCTAACACTTTCATGCGAGCAAAACCCAACCAAGGATCGGGTTAGAAGTCGCGGGATTTCATTTTTGGTATTCGTCGGAATCTATGGAGTACGAAACTTTTTACCTCCAATCCGGCCACCACATTCCGTTCCATGAAGAACCACCACCACCACGACGTTCCCCGAGCCTTAGGCTTCGAAAGCTAATCACTATTTTCTCGAACCACCGTCGTAGGGTGGTGGCGCCGCCGCTGTCACCGGAGCTCCAGCGGGAGCTTTGGCTACCAATTCATTTTTTTAAATTTAATAATAAAACTTTTTAGGACTCACAATGCGAGTCCTAAAAACATTCTTAACAAAAAGAAATAAGAAAATAAGAAAGTATTTTTAATTTCTAATACTTTCATAACGAACAAAGAAATAAGAAAGTGAATTTTTAATTTTATAACGAACAAAATTGGAAATGATTAATTATAAATTAGGGTTGTGGTCCCCTATATATATGTATCATTCTATATTATGTATGCAATTTCATTAACAGAGAAGAAAATAGAGGCTCTTCTCTCATAGAGATAAATATTATATAGAATAATATAAACCCTCTGTGCAATTTCCAACAATGACTTTAGGTTAGTGTTTTGCTTTCATGTGTCATCCTCTTTTTTGATTTAGCAAAGGTTCTATAGAAACATGATTTAGGGTTTTTTTTTTTACATATTAATACACTTTTTGTAACATGATTAGGAACTTGGATTATGTAAAAATATTGATATTTATGCATGTTGCTTGAGTGTCTTATAATCCTAACAAGTGGCACCAGAGCCACCTTTGCTGAATTAATTGAAGAATTGATTATTTTATTCAAGAAATTTGGGGTTTTCTTCTAAAGTTAGGGTTTTGACCTTTCTTTATATATATTTTTTGGCATCTATTGATAATATTTGCATTCAAGATTTAGGTTAATTGATATGTTATTTAAGGAGCCATTGAGATTATTTTTTGGTGATTCAATTTCTTATATTTGTAATCGGCAGTGGCAAATTTCTCTGTTTGATGTTTGATAAAATTGATCATTGTTGTAAAAATTAGGGAATTTTTCAAAAATATGGCTTTTGTGTCATCATTGTGCAAAAATATGGTGATTATACTTTTGTTAATTTTTATGGGAAAATTTATTAAAGAAAAAAACAAAGTATTGGAAACACAGTTATTAGCTAACTAAATATGGAAGCTAAATTTAAAACCAAAACACATCATCCAAATAGGAGTACTATTGTAAAATTAGCATTCCAATCATCTCTCTCTCTCAAATCCCAGTCACATAAACCCTTTCTCTCTCCCAACCCAGCCACGCAAACTTATTCTCTCTCCAAAATCCAAGCGCACCATCCCCTCCAGCTCCAGTCGCAACAATCCCTTTCAGCTCTGCGCGACCCCAACCGTTCGAGACCCCAGCTCCACCCGACCCCACCATCTGAACCCAACTCCAACTGTTCGAGATTCCAGCTCCGCCCAAGCCCCACCCTTCAGAGACCCCAACCCCGTTCAAGAGCCCCATCTGAGCCCGGGCCCAGGTGTGGCACCACCATCTCCACAGCGAACCACCTCCAGCTCTGATCGTGGTGTCGATGTGCACCCAGATCCAAAACGACGGGGCTCACGTGAATGGGATATGAGGTTCTAGTGGTGGTCAGAGGCGAAGGAGGAAGGTGGTTCGTGGTCGAAGGTGATGCAGAGAGATGGCTTAGACACAAACCCAGGCAGCAGAAAGGCAGGCGGCAGCTAAGGTTCTTGGTGAGGAAGAGAAGAAGATGGGAGAGAGAGATAGGGGTGGATTTGATTTTATTGTCTATCTTCAGGTTTGTGGTAACTAGTTACCTTCCCATTCTTTGTGTGTATATTTTTTGAGGTAACTGGTTACATTCTCGTTCTTTGTGTGTATATTTATGGGGTTAACTTGTTATCTTCACATTCTGATGTGTGGGTCTATTTCTGTGTTCTTTATGGTAACTAGTTACCTATGTTACTAAAATCATAATTACTTCTTCTTCATTCTTTAATAAAGTGTTCTTATTTTCCTTCAAATTTGATGTTTCTTTTCATATTTAATATGAGTAACTCACCACCCCTCTTATGGTAACTGGTTACTCCTCTAATGGTAGAATGTTACTCCTCTCAAGATAACTGGATACCCCTTATGGTACATGTTATTTGACCTAGCTCAATGATTTTTCGTACATAACTTTCAAATATCAATCAAGTAACTCGTTACCTTGCTCAGAATTTGAATAAAGAAACGTACAATCTAAAAACAATGAAAAATAATATTTATACTAAATAAAAAATGATAATAAACTTAATTCATACTAAAAAATTGTAAAACAACCAAAGAAAAATTTAATATAAAATTAATTAAATAAAAATAATATAAAAAAACAAATAAGCTAAAAAAATAATAATCAAATTACAAACATACCCTTCTAAATTAATTAAACTTAGTTAAGTATAAACCAACTTTTAAGAAAAATACAGAAATATAAACACATAAAAGTAAAAATTTTAAAAAAATGTCATTGATTAACTTTTTTTTATTTTACAAAAAAGCTATATTTTTTAACAATGTATTAAAATTTAATTTCTTCTAATAATTAGGATATTTGTTTCTTCGTTACTAAAGAAATCAAGCCCAGCCCAGTTTTCTTTTTAATGCTATATGTATGATGTATGTATATATTGCTACAAGAGTTTCCTTATAAAATTATTATTTATTGTTTTATGCCTGTTAGATTCTTCAGCTTTTATTTGTTGAATATATAGATTATCGAAATTTCTACGGTTCGGGCTTAGAAAAAGCCCTACCATTAAGAGTTTTTTGTATTATCAATCTATAAATAGTTTTTTACATAATTTTTTTTTTTGTATGTTGGTATATATTATTGTTTTTTTTTAGACCATCCTAAAATTTTTTTAGAAATTTTAAATAATTTATAATGTTGAAAACTAGTTTAAAAATATATTGTTGCACCTGTGACTAATTTTTTTTATGCACGTGAAAAACTACCGTTAGTTTTCGGTACTGTAAATTATTCAGAATTTTCTAAAAATTTATAGAATACTCTAAATAACTACAATATACACAATCATAAAAAAAAAAATTACCGAAAATTATTCACAAATCAGAAATACAAAAGAACTCAATGTTGAAGCCATACCATAAAATCCTCCAATATATCTATACTCTATATGCACATGTGAATAAGTTTCATTAATTATTCCTCTTTTTTTTGTCGTTTCTAATAGAGTCCTTGTTATTTTGTATTTATATGCTGTTATGTTTATCTGAGAGGTAAAGAGTACACCCACTTAATAAAGTGTTTAGTGTCATCACTACTTTTTTGTCCTTACTTCTGCCACATCTAAGTAAATAAGTCACACAATTATAGTAACATACATAGAATATACCTTTAAACATTAAACATTATTATTCAAATATTCAGCAAAAAAAATTATTATTCAATAATAATTTGTTGGGATTCAAGTCTTTGACATTTTTATTTAAGAAATATCATTTCTTTGATATGATCATAGTTGTTATGTTTTTTTAGTTGGTTAGATTTTACCCCTAAAAGAATAGATTTAGTGTATAGTTTTTCTTCATTAAAAAAAATTATCTTTAGGTTTCTAATAATAAAAGATTAAACGTGCTATTGAAAATTTGTGAATTGAACTTTATATATTTATAAATTAGTCCAAACATAACTAATTTTTTTTCTATTCTATTAAAAACATCATATTATAATTTTAATATATATATATATATATAAAAATCTATTTATCTAAGAGCACTCACAATTGATGCTCTACTCCATCTTTTAAAATACCTCATCAAAACATACATTTTTCTATTTTATCTCTAAGTTTTACATTATACCATACATCAACTTCTCTATATATTTCTCTATATCATTTAAATATTATATCTTTAAACATATTTTATTAATTAAAGTAAAATAAAATAATTGAAAAAGAAAAAAGAAATAATAAATATATACTAAATGGGAGAGAGAAAGCTTATAAAGAAAAATAATAATATTAAAATATTATATAAAAGATATGTAAATGTTATGTAAATGTAGATATGAATTAATTGGAGTTTGTACATAGCTATTCTAAATATATGTATAAATGAGGTGATGAAATATGTTTTTGTGAGTTTTAGCTAAATATTATATAGAAAAAGTGTATTACAAAATACATCACCAAAACATATTTTTTTTATACCACCAGCTTTTCTATTTTTTCTTTACATCATTTAAATATTATATTTTTTAAAAATATTTTATTCATTTTAAGAAATAAAATAACACTACTACAAAATTGACATGGGACGAAGGTTTTAAACCGTCGTATGGACTCTCATACGTCGGTTCTAATACCGTCGTTCCATGCAATGTCATGCCATGTAAAGCATAAAACGACAGTTGAAATAAAAATGTCATCTCTTGTCGTACATGAGATGATGGGTCCTATACAAACGTTGTCTCTTGTGGTACATGAGACGACAATTTCTGTGCAAGCGCCATCCACTGTAATAAATGAGACGACAGTTCCTACTAAAGCGTCATCTTCCTGCAGTACATGAGATGACAATTTATGTGCAAGCATCGTCCCCTACAATACATAAGACGACAAGTTCGTGGAGACCGACGTCCCATGTAGAATATGAGAAATTTTTCATTTCTCTATTTTCAACCACTATATTCATTCATAATTTCCTGTGTAATTACAACATAGTTTAGACATAATCAATAGGCAGACAAAATCAATAGAGCTCAGTATGTTCCAAATCTAAAAATTACAATATCAAAATATACACTTGGAATAACTATGTAAGTACTAACTAAATACTACAATTAGTATATTTTTTTAATTTTGATTTCAAAAGTTACTCTAGCTATGACTCATCCGCTCAAGAAGCTTGGCTGCCCATTCATTTCGAGTTTCATTAATTTCGCCAAGTGTATATGTATTCTTTCCACCACACTACAAAATACAAAATAAAAAACTAAGTCAGAAATTAAATCCAATAGAATTGTAGTTCAATAATAATAAATACACTTACATTACTAGTTAGTCATCGCATTGGTGTCTCATTCAAGCAATAGTCATTCATCATCCTTATGATATAAAAGCTGCATTCTATTGACGATGTTTGACGAGGGCAATTGACTATTTTCCACTTGTAATTTTTTTCATTCTTTCATGTCTTTCGCCTAATGTGTGAAGATACACTATATATACATCAATATGAAGAGCATATTAATTTTTTATTTCCATATCAAATAACCATATTATATTCTAAAATGAGTTTCAAATGTATTACTTGTTCATAAGGTTCTTCAAATCATTTGGAGGAGATTTTGTAAGTGGATCAAGATAGTAACATGTATGGTCATCTGGATCAATGATCACTAACATCCAGTGACGTCTGCATTTAAACAAAGTTATTAAAATAAACATCATAAGGTATAAGTAAAATAAATATTAAATGAAAAATTTACTTACAAGAAATGGTATGGCATTAACCAAGTTTGACCCATTACTGTGTTATTGATACGCTCTGAGATAATTTCAGCCCGATTATCCATATTTGTCCCAATTCTCGATGACCACGATGGCTCAATGAAACCAAAAAAGTGTGATATCTCTCTATCGCACAACTCGGAATATATTATACTACATACATGAAAGTTAATGATATTATAGTTATACTTAAAAAGAAACTAAAATATATAATGTTTATTAATTTAAAATTTACCTGATATAGAATGAAATGCAAGATGCGCCGATTTCTTCCATAAGTCCAAAGTGTACTATATCCTCATGTGAGATATATAAGGTATATTGTTCGCCCATAATATTGGTCTCCATAAGAATGTCAATCATGAATCCTGGTTCTACGTACTTAACTGAACCTAGAAGTATCTTCATAAACATGGGAAGTCCAATGGGAACCTTGAAGATAATCGGTGACTTACTGGCCATACTTGATCCTGCCTCTTCTTGAGTAGTGGGAAGATGTTGTGGAGGATGTTTTAGGTCTTGTGTTGGCGGACATGCTGCTGAAATCCTCTTTCTCTTTAGTCTCTTGGGTTCCTTCACAATTAACATAGAAAAGTTAGATAAAAAAATCACAAAATACATTCAATTTATTATCAATGCAAATGCCCGTCCAAAATTAATCTCTTCCTTTCATATATACATGTATAAATATATATATAATATTCTTCATGGAGGGCTATAATTCTTTTAGTTGTAGTAGGTGAGAACAAATGTATTAAAAAATGTAAAAATTTAGGAGTGTGAACATATATGGTTGTACATGGGAGGCATAACCACGCCAAGACCAAGAAATGGTCATTAAGAAAATAAAAATAAAAGCCAATTTATCACAGAATTGAACGTATTATATTTATATTTATCCATTGTCAATGCCATGGGAAAGAATTATAGATATTAATATTATACTTGTAATAATACATATATATGGGGTATGTATATAATGAGAAAGACATTTTGAAAATATCGCAAAAGAGAAGTTTCTAACACACTATTTTATTATCTGTCTGCAGCAGCACTTGCAATTTATAGGTTGTATTTCAACCAAAACAAATAATGTAAATATATAATTTAAGAGACTAATTAAGTATGCTATGTCAATTCCTTTGGCACATGGCTCCTCACCAGTACCACACCATATATTTCTTTGTCAAAATCCCCATCTATTACACAATTTACTCTCTCTCTCCATGAAATTAAACTTTTATGGATCTTTCAAGATGAAATTTTTTACAGCACACTAAAAGTTACCTGTTCATGATCATAAGTAATGATCAGATGCGATGGCCAAGCAACATAACTGTTGACCGCATGAACCACAAGAGTCATCTCATCCCCAACTGAGACAGGTAGTTTTTCACTCCCATCTAGACATCTATCAACAACCACGCGATAGTTACCAGGTGCTAAAATTTTCCCATGTACATTGCCTTTGGTAGCCACCACCCGTCCAAGAGCCACAACATCACCACCTTGCCCAATGTATAATTTGCACTTAACATCTTTCTGCAATGATGTTATAGTTAGTATAAGTTAAATAATCATTTCTTAAAAAATATAAGAGAATTTACCTTTAGTGGCTCAGGATGAATAGAAGGTGAAGGTGTAGGTGTCTTGTAATGCCCCAAATTTCCTAATAAGGTTTAGGAACTTTGATTAGGAGGCCGGGAGGGCCATAATTAATTTATTATGATATTTAATGATTATATGCATGTTTATGTGAATTATATTATTATATGATGGTGAATGCATGCATGTGGGCTCATATTTTAAATGCAAGGGCATTTTGGTAATTTGGCCACTGTGGGCGTAATTGTATATTTTGGGTGCATGGTTGAGATTAATTTTAATTTTACCACATTGTATGTGGTTTGGTTCGAGCTTATCGACATGAGACGATCATGAGATGAAAGTGTTCGGTCGAGTCATAACGGGCTTAAGTTCGGGGCTCGGGGTGAGTCTCGGGGTGATGTTAATGATTAGAGCATTACCGGGAATTAAAGGGTAATGGGATATGATTTATTTGTATTTGGGAATGTTGAGATTAGCGGGAATTGGTGAGCGTTAATTATAATTAACGGTATAGGTTGGAAATGACGAATTTACCCTTGGGAGTATTTAGAAGCTTTTAAATTGGTCTAGGGGCATTATGGTCTTTTGACCTTAAGGATTTATATCAGCTTTAGGAATTTTAGAAGGCTGTGGATTGATATTAAAACAGAGCAAAACAGAGACGTTTCTTTCTTCTTCCCGTACACTACTTTTCTCCATTTTCTCCTTTGGGGTTTTGAGTTCCAAGTGGGGTTTCAAGCTAGGGAATTCAAGAGCTGAGGTTGTGGACTTGGTTTAACCATTGAGGAAGGTTCAAAGCTGGTTTGAGGTGAGTTCCAATCTTATATTTTAAGGTGTGCTCTGTTTTTTTGAGTTAAGTTTTGAGTTTCTTAAGATTTTAAGCTTAGGATTGGACTTTGTGAATTGTTGAGTTTTTGGTTGGTTTGAGCTTCAGGTTTTGGTGGTTTTGGACCATTGAGAAATTTGGTAATATTGATTTGATGATTTGGAGATGTTTAGATGGGTTTTTTGAAGGTTTTAGAAGTGGAAAAACGAAGAAAAATGGCTGGTGCGAAGTTGGGTCGCGGCCCTGTTCTTGGGTGCCGCGACCCTAGCTTGAAGAAGGTGGTGGAGGCTCTGTCTGGGGGGCGCGCCGCGGCATGGTCCATGTAGGGTCGCGGCCCTTAAGGGAAAAAAAATACTAAATGGTGGTTTTTGTGATGGGAACTTAACTCTAAGGGCCTAGGATCGATCCTACTACCTAGTTGAGTGGGATTCGATGTTCCGGAGGCTTGGGTTGGGTTTGGAAGTATTTAATTACTCATTTTGATGAGGTTTTATATTTGGTTATGACTAGGTGACCGCTAATGGACTAGAAGTGATCGTTCTCAAAGGTCGTTTATTTTATTAATTCTCGCTCGAACCCAAGGTAAGAAAACTGCACCCCATATGTGACATGCATGGCTATGATTGATGCATGTTGGATGTTGAATGTGAACATTGTTAACGTAATGAATGCTTGGCAGTTTTTCCCCTTTGCATATGAATATTATTGAGGCATGCTGGTTGGTTAAGTGTGATGCATGTGATGCATGAGAAACATGTGATTAGGGCATGCCGTGAATGATGTATATGAGATTGGTCAGAGCTTGAGTCTCTGAGTTTGTGCATGATTATAATTATGCCAGCAATTGTTAAGTAAGCATGCTGAATGCCCTATTCTTGGTTAATTGGCATATGATACACATTGATAGCATTGCTTACCTGTGCATGGTACTGACTTATTAGTCAGGTTTGGCAAGGGTGCTAGTATCAACTGTGAAGCTGTGGCTTATTAGTCAGGTTCGGCAGTGGTACTGGGCACTGATCACGTTGAGCTGACTTATTAGTCAGGACGGCCTTAGCGTGTATCACGCAAGCCAGTAAGACTGGATCTAATCGACCACTAGCATTGAATGACTCAAGGAGCATTAATGCCTGAACGACCCTGAGGGTCGATGAACAAACAGAGCCTGGAGGCTAGTGGCTTACCTAGCAGCCACTCTCCCGCTACAAAACAGAGCCTGGAGGCTAGTGGCTTACCTAGCAGCCACTCTCCTGCTAGAAAAGAGAGCTTGGAGGCTAGTGGCTTACTTAGCAGCCACTCTCCCGCTAGAATCATGTGATGTGCACCCATTGGTTTGAAAGCTTTATGTTCAGTGTGATTATAATGATAATCATTTGATAATATATGTGAAAAGTATTATGTTTTCTTGCTGGGCTTCGGCTCACGGGTGCTATGTGGTGCAGGTAAAGGCAAGAGGAAGCTGGACCATCCTTGAGTTGGAGAGCTTAGGTGATGACGTGTACATATGCAGCTGCTCGACCGCCACGACCGAGGTTTAAAGTGGAACTAGGGTTGAACCCTGTTTTGCCGCTTAGAACGGCCTGTTGTAAATATTTTATGTAATAAACTCTGAAATTATATTTTTGGGATCCCAATGTATACAGTAAACGTTTTAGTGAAACGTTACATCTTAACCAAAATGTTTGATCCCTAAACCGCTAATCACACTTAGTTCACGATTTTGGCCAAATGACTCGATTAGCGAGTTTAGCACTGTTTACAAGGCACACCGTAACGGTCCCAGGAGTTGGGGCGTTACATGTCTCATACAAAGTACTAGTGTCAACAGGTGCCTCAACTCCTGGAGTAGTGTCCATCAGTACCTCAACTTCTAGAGTAGTGTCAATTGGTCCCTCAACATCTGGAGTAGTGTCCATCGGTGCCTCAACTTCTGGAGAAATGTCAATTGGTGCCTCAACTTCTATTGTATTGACTCTAAAATGGCTACCAAAGCTAGAATGACTACCAAAGTTAGCTTGCATATGTGCCATCTTGGTTGATAATTCTTCAAGCTTGGACATGAACGATTCTTTCAACTTTTCAATCTCTTCCCTATGTCGTATGTTGGATTGTCGTTCGAACTCAATTTGTTTTTTCTGCAAGCCTCTTAGACCTCCCCCCCAACAGGCTTATGAAAGTAGTCTCTTTGTGTGACACCTCGACTCTGGCCTCGAACTCGACCGGGGTGCTCAGTGTCACGGGCCGGCTATTTGGGGATTCCAACTAGACGGAACGTGCGGCACTTGCAGACTCTTCAAGCTAGCAAGTCAGCCTACAACACACACCTACAGGCAAACAAACTCACCGGTTAGCCACATACACATCTCGGACATGCAACGGGCAATAACGAAGTATGAGCAAGCACAAAGCAAGTCATTCCTAGGAACGTCCACACAACACAAAGCACACAACAAGGCAAGTGGCACACAAAGGCCCAACGAAGGTAACAAACAAGTAACACATAAGCAACAAGGAAGTACACAGGGGCAAGTATGGATAAATGTTATTTCATTAATATATAGCCTTGATAGGGCAAGGGAGTACACAGCTTTGGCCCCTATCTGCTGATGGCCATGGTGCTTCCCTAAGTCACCAGGTCACCTCCCCCTAAGGAGCCTTCTAGGGAAATAAAGTCTTCCCAGGAACATATATGATTTTTGTCTGGGAGACATATGCAATATTACAAAACTGCCACTACCCTATCCCATGAGGTTGCTTGGTGCAAGACTTGACTAATGATCAAGCACCAAGGCATGCTCATTACAAAATGGCCCCATGTGGGTGTGCCAAAGGGGCAGCACGCCACACTCTCCCCCACTCAATCCTTCGGCGCCCTCGACGAAGTAGCTTGTAGATCTTCAATCTTCTGCGTGAGCTTCTTCAAGTCTTCCGCCCTTTCCCAGCTGATCTCGTCGTCAGCGAGCCCCTTCCATTTTACCAGATATTCTTTATGCTTTTTACGGTCAGTGGTGACCGTCCTTTCTGCCAGGATTTCTTCAGGTTGACGCTTGCTCCTTGGCTGAATGATGACTCCTCCTCTGGTTGACTGGTTGCGCGCTGGATTTGCTGGATCTTCGTGATACGGCTTCAAGTTGCTGACATGAAGGACCGGGTGTATCTTCATCCAGGCTGGTAGTTCGACTTTGTATGATGTTAGGCCAACTTTTGAGATGATTGAGACCGGACCCTCGTACTTGCGGACGAGTCTGATGTCTTTGTCCCCTCGGAATCTCAACTGTTCGGGCCTCAGCTTGATTAACACTAAGTCACCTGCTTTGAACTCCAGTGGTCTGCGCTTCTGATCAGCCCACTTCTTCATTCTTTTCGATGCTTTTTCTAAATAAGCTCGGGCAATCTCTGTCGTTTTCTTCCAGTCTTTTGTGAAGTGAAAGGCTCGCGGGTTTCGACCGCGATATTCATCCACTGTGTGGGGTAACAGTGGCTGCTGTCCATTAACAACTTCAAAAGGGCTCTTATTCGACGAAGAACTCTTTTGAGAGTTGAAACAAAATTGAGCTACATCGAGTAGTTGCGGATGGTAGCTTGAGGAAATGTTCAGTTGTGACCCCAAGAGATTGAACAGTTCGGACCAAAAGGTCCCAGTGAATCTTCCATCTCGGTCACTAACAATATTCTGGGGCACTCCCCAATATTTGACAATGTGTTTGAAAAATTGTCTGGCTGTCTCTTCTGCCGAACAGTACTTCGACACTTGGATGAAAGTTGCATACTTCGAGAATCTATCCACGACCACCAAGATCACACTTAAATCTCCTGTCTTCGGAAGACTGGTGATAAAGTCAAGCGACACACTCTCCCATGGTCGGCTTGGGACTCGCAAGGGCTCCAACAACCCAGGTGTCTTGTTCCTATCGACCTTGTCTTGCTGGCAGACTAGACAGGTCTTGGTGTACTCCACTACATCGTCTCGCATTTGTGGCCAGTAGTATCCCTGCTTCAAGAGGGCATGGGTTCTCTGCCACCCTGGATGACCTGCCCACAGAGTGTCATGACACTCGCTTAGTAATGTCCTTCGCAAATCTCCAGCTTTCGGAACATACAAGCGCCCCCCTTTAGCCCACAGAAGATCATCCTCCACCCAGAACTGGCGAGTCTTGCCTTCTTTTACGAGCTTCAGGATGGTCCTGACAACTGGGTCTTTCTCCAGGTTTTCTTTAATGCGTTCCTTGAGTGGAGTGTTCACCACGCTAGCCGATAAACTAGCCATGATCTTTAGAGTCGCCAACTCCGCTTTACGACTCAAGGCGTCAGCTGCCTGGTTCAAGCGTCCTGCCCTGTGCTCAAAACGGAAGTCGAATTCCGCCACAAACTCCTGCCATCGAGCCTGCTTAGGGGTCAGCTTCGGCTGAGTAAGGAAATGACTCACAGCTGCATTATCCGTCTTCACCACGAACTTTGACCCCAGCAAGTAATGCCTCCACACTCGCAAGCAATGTATAACTGCGAGGAGCTCCTTCTCCTGGGCAGTATACCTCCTCTCAGCTTCAGACAGCTTGTGACTTTCGTATGCGACCGGGTGGTCCTCTTGTACTAGTACCCCTCCCAGAGCATAATCTGATGCATCCGTCTGTACTTCGAAGGGCTTGCTAATAGTTGGCAAGGCAAGAACAGGATCCTTCATCATGGCTTCTTTCAAACTCCTGAACGCTTCAGCACACTTGTCAGTCCACGCCCAAATCACACCCTTTTTCAGAAGCTCGGTCAAGGGTGTCGCCCTTCTTGAGTAGCCGTCCAAAAATCGTCTATAGTAGTTGGCTAGACCCAAGAAGGAGCAGAGTTCTTTCACGTTTGTGGGGGCTTTCCATTCCTGGATTGCCCTCACCTTCTCCAGATCCATACGAATACGGCCACGTTCCACCACGTGGCCTAAGAACTTGATGCTCTCCTGTGCGAACGAGCACTTCTCTCGCTTCACATATAGCTGGTTCTCTCTCAACTTCTGAAACACTTGAGCCAAGTGTTCTTGATTCTCTTCAATCGAGGCGCTATAAACCACGATGTCATCCAAGTACACCACCACGAACTTATCTAGATACTCGTGGAATACTTGGTTCATTAGTGTACAGAAGGTAGCAGGTGCATTTGCCAACCCAAACGGCATTACTCGAAACTCAAATGCTCCGAATCGAGTAACACACGTAGTCTTTGGTTCATCCCCATCTGCAATCCGCACCTGATAATAGCCCGATCTCAAGTCCAACTTTGTGAAGTATTTGGCTCCACTTAGCTGGTCGAACAAATCAGCGATTAGAGGAATGGGGTATGTGTTGCGAACTGTCACCATATTGAGAGCCCTATAGTCGATGCACAGTCTCAAGCTCCCATCGTGCTTCTTCTGGAATAGCACCGGTGCGCCATATGGCGCCTTCGACGGTCTGATGAAGCCTGCCTCCAATAGCTCTTTTAATTGCTTCCTCAATTCTTCTAGCTCAGGGAGTGCCATTCTGTATGGCGCTTTTGTTGGAGGTTTCGCTCCAGGCACCAGCTCTATCTGGTGATCAATCCCCCTCTTTGGTGGCAAGGCTTTGGGGAGTTTATCTGGCATCACATCCCCATACACCTTCAAGACCCTCGTAATTTCTAGTGGAACAATTTCTTCCACTACTTCTTCGAACACGGTGGGTACAGCTACATAAGTCGGCTCCTGCTTTCTCACACCCTTCTTGAACTGTAAAGCTGATAGAAGCTTCACAGCAGGGGGTGGCTTCACCTTTGCAGGTACCATTGAAGGAGTCTCTCCCATTATGAGTAAGCTTCCAGTGGCAGGAATTGGAATGGCACCTTTCTCGGTTAGAAAGTCCATTCCCAAAACTACATCAAAGTCGTCCATATGGACGACTACCAAATCAGTCTGCCCTTCCCACGTGTCGATCTTCACTTTTACCCCTCTAGCCACGCCAGATGTGGCCAAGGCTTTGGAGTTGACCGCCTTCATGCGGCCTGCATCTTTCTCCAGCTTTAGTCCCAGTCGCTTTGCTTCGAGTTCAGAGACGAAGTTGTGGGTGGCGCCAGTATCAATCATCACGCTTTTGGCAGGCTTGCCATTGATAGCAACATCCACGAACATTAGCCCTTTCCCCAGGGTCTTCTTCCCTTTCTCGCCATGCTTCTTGAGAGCGTTCAACAGGCGGACAGCGCCCATGTGCGCGTACTCTTCTTCTTCCTCTTCTCCTTCACCCTGTTGTTCTTGGCCAATGAGGGCATTTATCTTGCCCCGGAATTGGCAAACTGCCTACTTGTGTGGGCCTTTGCAAATCCAACAAGCTAGCGACTTCTTCCCTACTGCAGCATCTGTCCCACTGGAAGAATTGGACTCAGCTATCCTCTTCTCTCCCCCACTCTTACCCTGCCAGGACTTCCCAGACTTCTTACTCCCGGCGCTACTTGAGCTGGCTGGAGGGGTAGCCCTTTTCGGCAGGCTACTCTCCGGAGTGTAGTCTGTTAAGCGTTCGGCAGCAACTTGAGCGGTGGCTAGATCAGTCACCCGCTGTCTTTGAAGTTCTTGCTTGGCCCATGGTTTCAATCCCTCGAGGAAGCAGAAGAGCCTGTCCACTTCGGACATGTCTTTAATATCGAGCATCAGTCCCGAAAATCTCTTTACATACTCTCGGACTGTCCCGACTTGTTTAAGCTCTCGTAACTGGCGACGAGCTATGTAAGCTACATTTTCTGGCAGAAACTGCGTCTTTAATTCCCTCTTCAGGTCCGCCCAAGATGTGATGGTACACCTGCCATTCTCTATATCATCATACTTGGTCCTCCACCACACCTTGGCATCCCCCGACAAATACATGGTAGCCATGGCGACCTTTCCATCTTCCGAATCGGCCCGCACGACTCTAAAGTAATGTTCCATGTCAAAGAGGAAATTCTCCAAATCCTTTGCGTCTCTGGCCCCATTATAGGGCCTCGGCTCGGGTACTTTGGCTCGGCCATATTCCATACCTATCGGCCCTGTTGCAGGGGCATTCCCAACCGCTCGCATGGTCAGGTTTACCTTGGCAGATAGCTCAGCCATTTCTTCTCTGAGCACACCGACTGCCTCCCTGCAATCTTCCGTTGTGTCATTTATTGAAACTTCTTGTTCCTTTAGCATGCGCTCCACTGCCGCGATGCGCTCTTCCCACCGCGGGGAAACAGAAGTACTTGTTGGAGTGTTTCTTTTCTCCAACGCAATAATTCTGGATAGAAGAACATCATTCTCCTTCTCCAACGCAGCTATGCGATTGTTTGCATCAGACGGTCCCGAGTCCTGACTTGCAAAGGAAAGATCCCTGACCCTCTCGTCCAGGCCATCTAGTTCCCCAACTCGCTTCTCAAGAGCTTCGATCCTCTGAGTGTTGCTCACCATAGTGTGTTTTTGCCAAGCGCTTTCTAACTTGGCTCTGATACCAACTGTCACGGGCCAGCTATTTGGGGATTCCAACTAGACGGAACGTGCGGCACTTGCAGACTCTTCAAGCTTGCAAGTCAGCCTACAACACACACCTACAGGCAAACAAACTCAGCGGTTAGCCACATACACATCTCGGACATGCAACGGGCAATAATGAAGTATGAGCAAGCACAAAGCAAGTCATTCCTAGGAACGTCCACACAACACAAAGCACACAACAAGGCAAGTGGCACACAAAGGCCCAACGAAGGTATCAAACAAGTAACACATAAGCAACAAGGAAGTACACAGGGGCAAGTATGGATAAATGTTATTTCGTTAATATATAGCCTTGATAGGGCAAGGGAGTACACAGCTTTGGCCCCTATCTGCTGATGGCCATGGTGCTTCCCTAAGTCACCAGGTCACCTCCCCCTAAGGAGCCTTCTAGGGAAATAAAGTCTTCCCAGGAACATATATGATTTTTGTTTGGGAGACATATGCAATATTACAAAACTGCCACTACCCTATCCCATGAGGTTGCTTGGTGCAAGACTTGACTAATGATCAAGCACCAAGGCATGCTCATTACAAAATGGCCCCATGTGGGTGTGCCAAAGGGGCAGCACGCCACACTCAGCAGTACCTAACACTTGTGTTAGGATGTCATTTGTTCCAATTTCAATCAGTTTGCCCTCTTTTCTTTGCTCAAGCATGTACAAAATTTAATCAATTATATGTTTGTTACTAAAATATAAAACAATTACCAAAAGTCATTTAACATTTTACAACTTACGATGGCCTCTCCCTTGACCTTGTCACGCTCGGTGACATAATTGCCAGAAGAATCTTTTCTGGCCTCCTTCCAGAGTATAGATCGATCTATTTGCTCTATTGTGCCCCACTTAGCTTGCTGCATGTAATAGAATTAGGTCAATTTTAACATCAAATGAAGAAAACATAAAATCAGGCATAATACATTCTATATATGTACTTACTAAATCAGCTTCCAATTCAGTATAGCTATGGCGTGAAGTCCTAGGAGGCTATTTTAAATGATTACGCCTTTCTTGTTGTAATTTTCTAAAATCTTGAAACTCTTTGGATGTCCTTCTCTTGACAAATTCTTTCCAATGTGTTTCTTCTATATGATAGCTTGGTGGAGGTTTATCGAGACCACGAGGCTTTGCTTCCAAAAGAGATGGGTCATTAAGGTAAGGGACTATAAACTTCTTGTTCAAATTACATTTGAATTGCCTCCACTTATTACCCACTGAGCCAATAATATTATTTCGCATATTCTCATCTAGGTGGAAAGCTAGCTGCAAATAGTTTAAGAAACTTTGTAAGCAAAAGAAAATATAAAACTCGTCAATTTATTTCAAAACATAGTAAAATGTATTACATTGACATCCTTCCATAAGCTGTCCAATATAGATTTAGGAACTTCGCGCCAATTGTCAATGTCAATTGGCACCATACTTTTGGCTTGCATTCCTAAATAACATTGAAGCTCTCTGTTTGGGGTCCCGATCGATTGCCCCCTGCTATTGAACCTCAAATGGCGTTTGATTCCTTTAATTTTATCTGCAATGATCTTCGTCAATCGCACTATGCCTCGTGTTCGCTTATGTGTTTTCTTTTTATCTTCCGCGTTCTCTTTATTATTATCCTCCTCCTCGTGGTCAACATCCATGGAACCACCATCAGTCTGCTCATCGATGGAATCAACATCAACTTGCTCATCATCACCCTCTAGGTACTCCTCAAGGTGCTCATCAAATGGGTCCATGATCCTGTCAACTTATGAAACACAAATTATTAGAAAATGTAAAAATCAATGAAGTAAATTTTTAAGTAAAAAAAATATTAAGATCAACTAAGAAAATTTATAGTAAAAGATAATATTATATGTCATTCATAAAGATGAAATCTTACTATCCAAATTCCATCACCATCTTTTCGTACATATGGCCCAACAGTTGGTTCAACTCCCTCAAACTCAGGGATAAAACCACACTCTTTTTCTGAAGTTTGTAATTCACCAAAGTCATGTTGTTGATCGTCATCATGCACTTAGTCTCTTGGTTGTGAAGCAAGAACTATTGACCATTTTGATGAAGTAGGATCCTCAACATAAAACACTTGTTTAGCTTGACTTGCCATTATAAATGAGTCTTTTTTATGTCCTATTTTATTCAAATCAACTTTAATGAAACCTAACTTTTCTTTCTCCACACCATTTTTGCTGTCTACCCAATCACACTTGAACATCGGCATCCTAAATTCACGATAATCAAGCTCCCATATTTCTTAAATGACACCATAAAATTTCATCTCACCATATATAGGGTTCTTGTCACGTGCACTAGAGACTTGCAAGGTTTGAGCTACAATACTTACACCACTATTTTGGGTGACCCTAACATCATCACGAGCTTTAGTGTTGAACCTACAACCATTAATTATAAATACATCGTGCTTAATTGCCAATTGAGTCGGACCTAATGAAAGCCATCTCAAAGTTTCGGTAACTTCATGCAATTCATCGGTCAACTCTTTATGAATCTACATTAATGAATAATACCTTAATTACATTTTGCAAACAATCGTTAAAAATGGTTTATATTGGAGTTTTCATTTTAAAGTAAAACATCACCTTATCAAGAAACCAATGTCGAAAGGTACGATGATGCTCATCTTGAATCTGCTTTCTAGATTTTGTTCGATTTTCCTTATTTAGATATTGTAAATATTCTTTGCATTGAATAATATTGTTACTAAAACATAATAATCACTAAAAATATTTGTTTAAGTTAAGAAAATTAATTTAAATAATGTACTTACTCTATATAAGGTTGAACCTTAACTCTATTCTCCAAGACATTTTGATGAGCAACCTCCCAATCTTCTTTTTCCATTAAAGTAGGTTTTCCATTGTTGATACCCTTATTTTCTACAACTCCCTCTCTTGCCCTTATTGGAATTCAAATTGAGTCAACATTGACCATATACTCAGAACAGAATTCAACTGCTTCTTCAGTTATATAAGATTCAACTATACAACCCTCTGGACGACTTCGATTTCGCACATAACCCTTGTAAACTTTCATCAACCTCTCGAAAGGGTACATCCATAGAAAACAAACTGGCCCACACAAGGTGACTTCTCTAACTAGATGAACTGCCAAATGAACCATTATATCAAAGAAAGATGGAGGAAAATATTGTTCGAACAAGCACAAAGTCTTCACAATTTCCAACTGAATAACCTCCAACTTTGATACGTCAATAACTTTAGAGCAAAGGGCATTAAAGAAGAAACACATTCTGGTTACAGCATTTCTCACGGGGTTTTCTAATAAGCCTCGAATAGCTATTGGAAGCATTTGTTGCATTAACACATGACAGTCATGAGACTTTAGACCCTGTAGTCTACAATCTTTCAAGGAAACCAAATTTCGAATATTCGATGAAAAACCATCTGGCACCTTAATCTTTGCCAATGTTTCACAAAATTGGTGTTTCTCATCTTTTTTTAATGTGTAACATGCTGGAGGTAAATATGTTCGATTCTCTTCTACTTTAGGAGCCAACTCTTTTTTCGATTCAGACATTAGAATGAGATCACGACGAGCAGATATACTATCTTTAGTTTTTCCAGGAATATTGAGTAAAGTTCCTATCAAACCATCACATATGTTTTTCTCAATATGCATGACATCGAGATTGTGTCTGACTAACAAATGTCTCCAATACTCCAATTAAAAAAAATTGATTTCTTTTTCCAACATGTAGTATTCAAAGAATCATCATTGCTCACTTGATGTTTCTTGCTACGTTTTCGTTTCTTACTCATCTTACTTTTACCCTTTGATTTGACCCTACTTTAAATGTCTTCACATTCTTCGGTATTTGTGACTGGTTTTTCGAATCTATTTTTTATCAAACGAATCTCTTCATAAATCTCTTCACCAGTCATTATTGGTAGAGGTCCTCGTAGTTCTTGCTTACCATTAAAGGCTTTCATTTGATTACGAAGATAATGCTTTGCAGGTAGAAACCTTCTATGCCCTATGTAACAAGTCTTTTTACAAAACTTCAATCTTGTTGCACTTGTTTGTTCCCCACATATCGGACATCCTTTATAACCCTTAACATAACACTCCGACAAGTTTCCATAAGCTGGAAAATCATTAATTGTCTATAAAAGTAACCCTCTCGGTATAAAACTTTCTTTACTAAAAGAATCATAACAATCAACTCCATCCCACAACAACTTTAAATCATCTATCAACGGTGCCAAATAGACGTCTATATCATTTCTGGGTTGTTTACTTCCTGAAATTAACAAAGTAGCATTGTGAATCTTCTTTTCATGCAAAGGTGGGGAGGGAGGTTGTAAATACATAATATCACTGGCCAGCAACTGTAAGATGAGCTCATATTGCTAAATGGATTGATGCCATCAGCTGAAAGACCAAGTCGAAGATTCCTAGGATCCTTTTTTATTACAGGCCATTTCTCATCGATAGTTTTCCAAGCTAATGAATCTGTTGTATGTCGTAGTTTATCATCTTTGATCATTCCATCCTCATGCCATCTTAAACTTTTAGCATGTTCTGGATTCCGAAACAAACGTATAAATCTTGGTATCGGTGGCAAATACCATAATACTTTAGCTGGAATCCCTTTCTTACCTTCTTTTCCTTCTTTACCTCTCTTCCATCTCGATGTCTTGCACGTAGGGCACTCGGTTGCATTTTCTAAATTGTTGCGGTATAAAACACAATCATTAGGACAGACATGTATCTTTTTATAATCCATTCCTAAAGTGCACAAAGTTTTTTTCGCCTCATAAAGGGAAGAAGGCATCTCATTGTCTTTTGGTAAAATCTCCTTCATCAAATCAAGCAAATTTGTGAAACTTATGTCACTCCAACCACTACCAGATTTTAAATTGTATAATTTTACCAAAACAACCAACTTTGACATAGGTGACCCTGGAAAAATTAGTTTCTCTGCATCTCCTAAGAACTTTACAAATTCTTCTGGCCTATCCACAAATCGATCATTTGCATCTCTCACCATCTCTATAGGGTCATCAAACACTTGAGAAAATTCTTCATTTTCATTGTGTAATTTGGGGGTAGACTCAACTTGTTCTCCATGCCATATCCATTTAACATAAGTTTCATCTATTCCATTGAAATACAAATGATTTTTTATTTCCTTTATATCCAATTTTTTCAAATTAGAACACTTTTGACATGGACAATGAACTCTCTTAGGATCCATTGTATTTTTCAAGGCTATTTCAATAAAACTCTCAACTCCATCTTCATATTCTTTTGATAACCTATCTTTCGCCATCCAACTCCTACTCATTTTTTGAAAATTTGGGCGAAACCTCTTCTATAAGTTTGACTAAAACCTTCTTACACGCATAAAATTCCCAGGACACATGTTCAATTACAACATATCACCATAATGATCATCAACTAATTTAATAATTAGGCATCATCTCCCCTATACATATTTTATAAAAACTTCCTGCACACAGAAAATTCCCAGAACAATACATAATATAATCAAGTATTAAAAGTAAAATTCCCAAAACCATACATAATGTGCACCTTAAATAAAATCAAAGTAAATTCATAGTTTAGTAAACTTACCAAAAGAATGCTAGTTTTATTCTTCTATGCCCAAACCAATCTTCAATACAAGCTTTTGTCTCAACCTCACTATATTAAACATGAACCATAAATTAGATGTTACAAATAATTCAACTATATAAGTCATTTTATGTATAACTAAAATAGATATTCTATAAACACTTCCACCCATTGTAGAAAAAAAATCACAATTAATAAAAGAAAGTATGTTACAACAGTCATACAATTTATCCATCATTAAAACCATGTCTTATCACATAAGACTGCTGTTTTGAATGTGCTAAAATAAAGAAATTACTGCAAAAATATACTTGTAGTATTACATTAATAAATAGACAAGTGCTTCAATATGTTTTTTATAATAAATTATATAACCCTTTTTTTGTACTAATAAAACAGTATTATTGTACACTTTATAATAACACATTTTCTACATTCTATAAAAATAGTTTGCATAACACAATTTTATGCTTATAAGAGTTTGAATTATTATAATATATTAGTTTTGATAACACTTATAATTTTTCTTTATTGTATCGTTAAAGCAGTAAGCATCTACACAACATAATGCTATAACAAGCACAAACAGAGCCAAAAATACCAGTTTGATATCATCAAATAACTAACTTAGATTTTCCATTAAAATAACAATAAACTTAGGTTCACAAGAACATGTTCACTCGTCTTCCACAATAATAATACCAAATGAAAATAAGAAATACAATTTTTAGATATAAAATCTCTCCTCCATACATATAATCCAAACTATCTCAAATAAAATGGTTGAAACATGTATTAATGCATTAAGAATCTTTTGAACATGGAATTGACCTCATTTCTTGAATGTCTGAGAAACAAAAAGAGAAATCACATCAAGTGAGCTAGTGAATAATTAACAATTTTTCTTAGAACAATAACTAAAGGTCACAGAAATGTAACATGGAACCTGCCAGATTAATAATGTAGCAATGAGAAGAAAGAAAATGTAAATACACATGGTAATGGTAATCATATTAATCTACTCACAACCATTAAAAATTCTAGGAAAATTTAAGTAATACAACTTTTAGAGACAAGGAAAGTCAGAACACTAAACCAATTCTCATTCTCTTACTTTTTTATATGGTACCCACTTCTAATCTAATTTTAGTCTCTTAAAGATGCCATTGCAAAAGGATATTCATGCATATACAAACCTGAGGTAGTAGCAGAGGAGACGAAACTCATTCACTGAATTAACTATAGTAGCTGTCATGACAAAAAACAAAGTACATTACAACCAAACCAAATAAAGTAACACATAACAAAAGGCATCAAAGATAGCAAACAGAAAAAATAGAAAAAGAAAAAAGGAAAATGTCCATAAAAAAAAATCAGCTAAACTTCATTTGTTTTTCAAAGGAATACCATGTGAAAGTACATTTTTTTCTAACTCAATATGATGTGGTTTCAATTAGTTTTGCATCAAGAAATAACAGTAGGAAAAAAGAAAGATGATTTATATGTAAATATTGGCCAATAAAACAAATTTAGTTCACTCATACAAAGCCTTACAATTTTATTCAATCAAGTTATTCACAATCACATGGCTTGAAAAAGATAAAAGAAAAAAGATATATATATATATATGTATATATATAAACAAAAGAAATATACCCCAAACCAAATATGAAAAATCTTGTTTCTTTTATAGTATATAAATATATGGATATTTTTTTTAACAAATATATGCATAAAGCTTAATAACACGACTAATCATGTCTTCGTATAATTCAATTCAATTGAAATTGGTGATGTCTAAAGAAAGATGACTTTTATCTATTACATATAAAAAAAAATATGCTAAAACCATCTCATGTAAAAGTAAAATACAAAATAAAATACGTATTTAACACCCGCATAATCATGTATATGTTCAAGAAATTTGTTATAAATATTGATATTAATAAGTCTTGCAACCTCTAATACCAAAAAGCTCATTTATACATATATATACTTAAATGTGATGGAGAAATACATAAATGAATAAACAATCTACAAAATCCTAAGATAGAAAAAAATAAATTAGAATGGAATACCCATAAATGCAATCTGTTATCCAGATTTCCGGATAGCGTTTAGATTGATGTCCTCGGGGAAGCAGAATTATCGATGTCTTTCACGGTAGGTGACCAGAGCTCGCGGATGGACAGAAAGGCTTCGCCTCTCCCGTTTAGTGTCCGGATTACTCTTCCAAGCAAACACAACACGGAAACTCGTCAACTCTCCCGGACTCCCGAAGGGGTATCCTTCGGGGAAGCCCCTTCAGGAGAAGCTCTTCGAGTGGTCTCCGCGGAAACAGTTTCGTGCCTCGCACGGAACAAAACCAAACGGTCGAGTCCTGGAGGAGGCATATTTGGAATGATATCCGCCTGACACAGGATCCCGCCTGACACGCCCGTCAGGTCAAAGCCGCACACATCCCAGCACGCCTAAGGGTACCTTTTCGCCTACTGTTCCGCTGACAACTTGGAAAAGACGGCTGACTTTGTGTGTTCCCCATACTTTCACGTAAATATACCCACATAGAGTCTTGTAGCCATGCTACTACAGTAATTGTATCCCCTATTTATGGCTGGTGTAATTAAGACTCATGTACGTAGAGAAAAAACCCTAATCCGAAACCCTAGCTATAAAGACCCCTTCATTTTACAAGAAGAGGGAGGGCCAACAGATCACATAGCAAAAACTCTACAAAAATCTCTCTAGCTTCATCTTCTTCAAGAGAACCCGAGAGAAACACTGTGAGTGTGTGAAGTTCTTGTACACCAGCCACCTTACTGTAGTCCTTTCCAAGTATAATAACATCGACTCGTGGACTAGGGCTTGTTAACGCCCGAACCACGTAAAAACACTGTTTGTTTAGTTATATTTCAGCACTTTTACAGTTCTTATCTTTTTATTATTCTGTTTGTATTCGTTTCCGAAAAACTCGGTAAACATTTTGGTGCTTTCATTGAGAGCTGTAGGAAGTTGTTAGTCAGCTCTTTTTCTGTGTACGTTTTTTGTATTCACTTCGTGCTAAAGAGATGGTGACTACGAGAAAATCCGCTGTTGACAAAAATGCTACGGTCAACCCCGATACCGTGATGGAAGATGCGGTACAAAACGAACCCTTGGACTACCAAGGTGAAGGCCCGACGTCCCGCCAGGATCGGGTTAGTACTGAAGATACGACATACTTAGAAGACGAAGAAGAGTATGTCCAAGACAGTTATTACAAGGACGGCTGCAACTATGAGAAGGACCCAGAACTGGTCCAAGTAGCCGAAGAACTGGAGGTCACCAAAGCCAAGCTTGCTGAGCAGGAGCGCCTCTCCGAAAAAATGCAGCGCATGATGGAGCGCCTCCAAAGCAAGTTCGGAGACCTAGGCGACTCGGACGAGGATGCCTCTGTTTTAGGTGGTGCTGATGTCGCTATGCCGGATCCAGCCGCTGCTGGACCATCCAAAGCCGCCCCTAACAAGGGCAAAGAAAAAGTTGGAGAGCCTGTACGCGCTGACGCCCCTGCACCTCCTAAAGGCGTGAATCACCAGGCCGACTGCCCCCCCCCCCCCCCCCCCGCGCGCAGAAGGTCTCTGGCGCTCCTAAGCCCAGACGTCCTTCAGCCCCAAGGGGGCACTCCGTGCCTAAAGGGCCCGGTGCTAAGACACCCAGGCCTAGGGGAAGGAACAACCGCCCCAGTGATTCCGTCAACCAGGACGGTCGGGCTGCGAACTCGCACTCCGAAGATAGCTGGTCCACGGTGGACCTAAGAAGAAGGTTGGAGGCCAAGTATGAAAAGGCCAAAGGAGAAAAGGCCCGGCCTCGCGGAGATGACCTCCGAAATCATATTAATGACAAGCTCCGGGGACGTGACCTCCTGGAGAGTGATACGAAGAGGCTCGAGGAACAGATTGCTGCCTTGACCAAGCTGGTCCGGAAGCAAAGTGGGGCCCTGTCAGACTCTGAGGAGGAAGACCCGGAACCATGCATTCGGAGGATCGCGGAAACGTCCCTCCCGGATAACTTCAAAATGCCTCACATAGAATTATATGATGGGAGGACAGACCCGCGTACCCACCTAGCTAAATACAACAAAATGATGCAAGTCGCGCGTGTCAGTGAGGACGCCAAATGCATGTGCTTCTCACTCACCCTTACCAAGTCCGCGGAGGACTGGTGGAAAAGATTAGCTCCCGGATCAATCCATAGTTGGAAGGAGCTACAGTCCGCGTTTAGGAGGCAGTTCATTGCTGCCCGCGACCACAACTTGGAAGTTGGTTCCTTAACCAACATCAAGCAGCAACCCAATGAGAACCTAAAAGCTTTCATTCAGAGAATGATGGAAGCTGCTACAAAGACCAAGGTCAGCGATGACATGAAGCTGATCGCCCTTCAATCGGGCCTTACTGTCGGCTCCCTGCTATGGGGGGAAATGCAAAGGAGACGGGCAGAAACGCTGTCCGAATTCATGTCAAAGGCTCAGGGAATCATCAACCTTGAGGATGCCTACCAGCAGGCCTTTGGAGTTCCCCCAGCTCCAACGCCTTCCGTGACTGCGCCGAGCTTTGCTTCGCAAGCTCCCGCACTAGCCCTCACGCTTCCAGGAGCCCAATTCACTCCAAGTGTGTATGGGCCTTCCGCGTCTGCTCAGACGCCGAGTCAAACCCATTTCTCTGGGTACGGAGCTGTACAAACCGGATGTAGTATCGCTCCTGGCATGCCGCAGCCGCAAGCGGAAGCCCCATAACGAAATTTGAGCCAATCGCGGAGCAAACGAAGCGGAAGAAACTCCAACCGGGGAGACCATTCAAAGAAGCCCCGGAAGGACTATGAGCCCAAGTTCACGGAATATACCAGTTTGATAGACTCACGAGAGAATGTCTATCGGGCGACCTGTAATATGGTCAACTACAGGAAGCCCCCGAAAGTGTCTCACGGAGGAAGGCGTCCACGAGACTCCAATAAAAGGTGTGAGTTCCACGGAGACGTGGGGCACACCACGAACGAGTGCCTTCAGCTGAAGGATGAGATCGAGTCCCTGGCAAGAGCGGGACACCTCGGTCAGTGGGTGAGGATACCCATTATCTATCCCGGACAGGGGGTAGTTCACGGAGCTGCATATTCCCCGGGACAGAGGGGGACCGCTAGCGCTCCTGGAGCCGGTCACCCCCAAGCTCCTGGGTCTCAGTTCCCAGCGCTTCCTGCTCCACCCGCTCCGGCACCAATTGCCTTGTTGGCTCCAGGACCGGGCAACCCATATCCGCCCGGCCTTGCTCCGCCACCCGTTGACGGACACGTAGCCACCATTTCCGGAGGACCGCACCTTGCCGGAAGCACCCGCAACTCCCAGAAGAGGTACTTGAGGGAGTTAGAACACACCGGGGAGATGTGCGCCTTGGTTCAATCACCTGCTCAACGTCCCCGAATGATGGACCTCCCCATCACCTTCATGGAGGACGACGCTCGACATGTGCACTTCCCCCACAACGATCCCCTCGTGGTGGAAGCCCAGATTGCCAATAAGAAGGTCTCACGGATCTTGGTCGATAACGGAAGCTCCGTAAACATCCTCTTCAAAGCGGCCTTCCACGCGATCGGATTAACCGAGACAGACCTGGCCCCATGCCCCATCCAGCTTCAAGGGTTCAATGGGGACGCACTCATGCCATTAGGCAAAATTCAACTTCCAGTCACCCTCAGAGGAGAAAGCGACGCTTGTGCCTTCAAGCACAGCACATTCGTGGTGGTCGACTGCCCCACGACGTATAATGCCATCTTAGGCCGACCGGCCCTAATCGATTGTGGGGCCATAACCTCGATACGCCACTTATGCTTGAAGTTTCCATGCGACGATGGGCGTATTGGCACCCTCCGAGGAGACCAACGAAGTGCACGGAGCTGTTATAACGTCTCCGTCCGATCCGTCTACACGGTCCAGGAGACGTTTGCTGCCATTCCTTTGGCAGAAGAATTACCAGAAACTGGGGGTGCTCAGGAGGCATACTTTGACGAACTCGACCCAAGAGTGGGAATCGAGAAAGCAATAGAGCCGATGGAGGAAGTCGAAGAGGTGATCCTCAACCCGGGAGAACCCACCAAAGTCATTCAGGTGGGGAAAAACCTGCCATCGGCCATTCGAGATAAAATCGTGGCCACTGTGAAGAATAATCAGGATGTCCTGGCATGGTGCCACGCTGATATGACGGGGATTAATCCTAATGTTGCGTGCCATGCACTCAACATAGACCCATCTGCAACTCCAATTCGCCAAAAGAGGAGGCCGTTAGACCCAGTGAGGGCCGAAGCCGTCAAAGCTGAAGTGGACAAGTTGATGTCCATAGGCTTTCTCCAGGAGTCGCACTATCCCGTGTGGTTGGCCAACCCAGTTCTGGTCCCGAAACCCGATAGGTCCTGGAGAATGTGCATTGACTTCACGGACCTAAACAAGGCCTGCCCGAAAGATTGTTTCCCTCTTCCGCGAATCGATCAGATGGTAGACGCTACTTCCGGGTACGAACTCTTATCCTTCATGGATGCGTACTCCGGATACAACCAGATCAAGATGCATGTCGCGGACCAGGAACACACCAGCTTCCTCACGGACAAGGGTGTCTACTGTTACGTGGTCATGCCTTTCGGTTTGAAGAATGCTGGGGCGACGTACCAGCGTCTAGTAAACAGAATGTTCAAGGACCAACTGGGGAGGAACATGGAGGTGTACGTGGATGACATGTTGGTAAAGTCCAAGACCTCCGGGGACCACAGTGACGACCTTGAGGAAGCTTTCGCCGTGATCCGAAAGTACGGGATGAAACTGAATCCAAAGAAATGTACTTTCGGGGTCTCGTCTGGGAAGTTCCTCGGCTTCAAGGTCAGCTCCCGTGGAGTGGAAGCCAACCCTGAGAAAATAAAGGCGTTCATAGATATGCCTTCCCCCCGGAAACATAAGGATGTCCAGAGCGTTACCGGAAGGATAGCTGCTCTCAGCCGCTTCGTATCCAAGGCCACTGACAAGTGTATCCCCTTCTTCAATGTGTTGCGAGGAAACAAGAAGTTCGAGTGGACCCCCGAATGCGAAGCAGCCTTCCAACACCTCAAAGAACATTTAACCCGAGCTCCCATTCTATCCAAACCTGTCGAAGGAGAGGCGTTGTTCTTATACTTAGCTGTGACTGAGCACGCAGTGAGTGCCGCTCTCGTCCGGGAAGATGGCCGTATCCAGCTCCCTGTGTATTACGTAAGCAAGAGGTTATTGGACGCCGAGTCCAGATATTCAATGATCGAGAAACTCTCCCTCTGCTTGCTAATTGCTTCACGGAAGCTGAGGCCATATTTCGAGGCGCACACCATCAAAGTACTCACCAACCACCCTCTCCGATAAGTCTTGCAGAAGCCCGAGTCTTCTGGCAGATTGCTTAAGTGGGCCATGGAACTGAGCCAGTTCGACGTCCACTACCAACCACGTGTTTCCATAAAAGGTCAAGCTCTCGCGGACTTTATTGTGGAATGCTCGGGAATGAATGACCTCCCGGAAGATCCTGTCCCGGAACTTCCCATCTGGAAGGTCTATGTAGACGGAGCCTCAAATGAAAAAGGAGCTGGAGCAGGGGTCATCCTAATATCTCCCCAAGGGCACCAGCTCCAGAGCGCCATCCGTTTGGCGTTCCCAGCATCCAACAACGAGGCAGAACACGAAGCCATGTTAGCTGGATTACGACTGGCCAGAGAAGTCGGAGCCCAAAAAATCGAAGTATACAGCGACTCCCTACTTGTGGTAAACCAAATATCCGGGGAATACCAGACGAAAGGCGAAAGAATGGCTGCCTACGTGTCTCTCTCCCGTGACCTACTGCAGCATTTCAAAGGCTACCAAATCCGCCAGGTCACCCGGGACCAGAACTCACTCGCGGACACGCTGGCCAAGCTTGCAACGGACCCGGAGATTGAACAGTATGGCTTAGTCCCCATCGGGCACTTAGAAGCCCCCAGTACTGAGACACGAAGGATAAACGCCATCATCGACCATTCCCACTCCTGGATAGGACCCATTCTCAGATTTCTCACCACCGGATAGCTCCCCACTGATAAAGCTGACGCAAGGAAGCTCCAATATCAAGCTCCCCGATACGTGGTTATGGATGGAAAGCTTTACCGCAGGGGGTTGTCCATACCCTTCCTTAGGTGTGTTGCTGGAACCGAAGTCAGCACCATCATCCATGAGGTTCACGGAGGATTCTGTGGCGATCATACCTCCGGGCTGAGCCTCTCCAAAAAGATCCTTCGACAAGGATACTTCTGGCCCACCATGAAGAAGGATTGTGTGGATTATGTCAGGAAATGTGAGCAGTGCCAGAGGTACGCCAAGGTTCCGCGAGCGCCGCCTACAGAAATTACCCTAATGACCAGCCCCTGGCCGTTCGCCGTTTGGGGAATTGACCTAGTAGGTTCCCTCCTAACTGGAAAGGGTGGAGTGAAGTATGCCATAGTCGCGATAGACTACTTCACCAAATGGGCTGAAGCTGAACCTATGAACACGGTCACATCTAAAAAAGCACTGGACTTTGTCATCAGGAATATAGTGTGTCGTTTTGGGCTTCCACGAAAAATTGTGTCCGACAACGGAAAGCAATTTGACAGTGAACACTTCACGAACTTCTGTGCTTCGCATGGAATTATTAAAAGCTTTTCCGCAGTCGCCAGACCCCAGGCTAATGGGCAAGTGGAGGCTGTAAACAAAATATTAAAGACCACGTTGAAGAAAAAACTCCAAGCCTGCAAGGCTCACTGGCCGGAAGAACTTCCGCGAGTACTTTGGGCCTATCGCACAACAGAGAGAACTTCGACGGGGCACACGCCTTATTCCATGACCTTCGGTTGCGAGGCCGTCATCCGAGTAGAAACTATAATCCCCTCTCACAGGCAAGATACCTACGACCCTACCCGGAACCATGCCCTTCTCCAGGAGTCCTTGGACATGATCGAAGAGCTCCGGGAGCAGTCGCAGGTCCAACTAAAAATGTACCAAGGCAAGATAGCCCGACACTTTAACACGAGAGTCAAGAGCCGTACATTCGAAGTTGGGGATCTTGTCCTACGGAGAGTATTTCCTGCTACGCAGGATCCGGGAGTGGGAGTCCTCGGACCCAACTGGGAAGGCCCCTACGAAGTCCAAGAAAAAGTGGGCCATGGGACGTATCACTTAAAGAGACTCGACGGATCTAAAGTCCCGCGCACCTGGAACGCGGAGCACCTCCGCCGTTACTACCAGTAGGCCCTGGACCATCTAGTCGGAAGTCCTTGGTGAAATTAGCAAAAGTGAAAAATGTGGAAATAATCCTCCCTGTTGTAAACTCACGCCTAGCAGGCTAATTTAATGAAACACGGAGAGATTTACTCCGCTTTTACTGCACTTTTTATCCTTGTGTTCAAAGCTGCGTATTAAAGTGACCACGCGGTCCGGAGACGTCTGGACCACACGCTCACTTGGGGGGGTATACATGGCTAAGGCATAGCCATACGCCCCTTGAACAAAACGTACACAGAACACCACTTATGTGCTAGCATTGTATTTGAAAATTTTAAATTGTTTGAAATGTTTAAATTGTTAAGCTTAGGTTTATTTGTTGCCATGAACATGCTTGCATTACGTGTCATATGTGCATTATGTGCTTATGTGAAAATTGCCATGGAAATGCCTGCCATTATGTATCATGAAAATTATCTCCTGTGTAGCCCAGCAATGGACAGGACTGGGGGTTGAGGCACGTTCATAGAGCTACGCCAAAACACCCCCAACTCCCTGACAAGTCCTTTGCAGAATATTCCGCGATCGCTGTAGAGCTCTGCTTCGCAAGCTCCAGCTCCGGGTCCCGCAAGGCGAAAGATGGCAAGATCCGCGATCGCTGTAAAGCTTTGCTTCGCAAACTCCAGCTCCGGGTCCCGCAAGGCGAAAAATGGCAAGATCCGTGATCACTGTAGAGCTCTGCTTCGCAAGCTCTAGCTCCGGGTCCCGCAAGGCGATAGATGGCAAGATCCGCGACCGTTGTAAGCCTTGCTTCGCAGGCTCCAGCTCCGGATCTCACAAAATAATGCATGGCGAGTTCCTCGACCATTGCATGTTTCAGCTCCGGGAGCAGACATGGTCGATCCCCCACTCACAGCAGGCCTTGCTTCGCAAAGCCCCTGCTCCGGGATCACACCTGGTGGGCGTGGCGATTTCCCCGACAGCAACGAGCCTTGCCTCGCAGGGCTCCATGCCAGGTCCCTGAAGTCAGCCACCATGAGGTTCGCAACAACAGTTAGTTTTGCTTCGCAAAGATCTAACCATAAGTCTAGCGACGTTCACCAAAAGAACTCCCGTTCCAAACAATGGAACGGCTCACCGTAGCAATCCCAGCGAACAGTATAACTACAAGTCCCGGGATTGGCTATTTGCCTTAGGAAAGCTAAAATACGGTGAAAGGAGCCTGGCCGTTGGAACCAGGAAACCTTCGTAACCTAGAAACTACGTGGGAAAAGACATCATCCATTAGAGCGTCAAGTGGGAAGTGCATAGGTTTTGGCCGTTGGAACCAAAACCTCATGCGCCCCTACAACAGTTTCTACCGTATAAAAGTCTACCCTAAGTGCAAAGATAAATAAAGAACTCGGCAGAAAAGAAAAGAGAATGCTATAAGTATGGCAAATATGTCCGCAATGAAAAACTCAAAATGAAAAATAATTAAAGATAAAACCCCTTCAAGCATTGGGGGTACCTGCAGCTTCCACGACCGCGGCTTCGGGGGCATCGGCTTCAACTGAGGCTGGCGGAGTCGGCTCATTGGAAGGCGGAACTTTGTCACGGGAAGGTTCAGAGGTCCCCGCCTCTCCAGAATCTCCCGCCTCAGGGGCTCCAGCACGTTCGTCAATGTTGAAAGTTTGGACGTACGCCTCTGGGCCTTGATCCCACACGAGTAGCTTCTCCCTCATGGCTTCGGCATCATCTCCCAGATAGCCTAATACCTCCGGGTTCACTTTCCAGAGTTGATGCATGAGGACCACATGCGATATATTAATCGTCCTGTTCAGTATCACCTCAGCATCCTCCTTCTCCTTCAAGCGCTCCGCCTCGGAGGTTGCCAGCTGTGCCTCCGCGACAGTTAGTTGAGCCCTCAATTTTTCCATTTCGGCCTTGGAGGCATCCCGCTCCCCCTTAAGAGAATCAATCTCCTTGCGCTGCTCCCTATTTTGGTTCAGCACGGATTGCTTCTCAGTCACATGCCCCCTGGCAGTGAATTGCAAGGCCCCGATCTCTTTATCCTTCTCAGCGAGCCCCAACTGCAGCATAGACACGAGATCCCTGCTCCTCTTATGGAGTTGCTCCTCCTCGTGCAGCTTACTCGAAAGAGTGGAGTATTCCTCTTGCTGCTTAAGGAGGAGATCATTTTTTGATTGCAAGCGAGCTTCCAAGGTTTCCTTCTCCACCCTGGCTTGGGACAGCTCTTCCCGGAGCTTGGAGTTTTCGGCCTTCATCCCATCCGACCGCTGTCTAAACTCATTCTCTGCCTTAGCCCGGTACTCTTGATATTTGGCAAGATATTTCTTGTCCGCCTCTTCCTCAGCCGTGCGCCGGGCCTGATCAATCTTCTCCGAGGCCCCCAAGGCCTGTTGGGCCAGTTTCTGCTTCTCCGCCTCCAAGGCCTGGCGAGCCAGCTGGCTCTCCTCCAGCTGAACCAGAACTGCACCAACCTCCCGGAACGAGCGTTCCGCGATCATAAAGGCATGCAAGGAAAGACAACAGAATGAGTTAAGCCGGACCAAAAGACAGATGATCCCAAAACACAACAACTGACGGCTTACCCCAGACAGTTGCTTCTTCACAGCGTGTGTCAGCAACAGCGGATCCTTACTGCTACTGATGGCCCATTTCTCAGAATTGAGCTCGCACAAGCTCAGGTCCATGTCCTCCATCATCTCAGCTCCGAACGGCGCCAATGCACGTTTGAGCCTAGGCACCAGCCTCTTCTCCAAGGTTGGGCCATCCAAAACCGCTCCGGCTGGGTGAAGGGATCTCACCCCCTCGGCCAGCTCAGCTCTCTTCACGGCAGACAAGTTATCTGCCCTTCCCTGAGTAATAGCCTTCTCCGCCTCTAACCGCCTCTTCAAAAAACTATCGGCCCGTCTTACACCCTCCAGGAGGGCAGCGGGGAAACTGGTTGGCTTCCGCGGGAAGTGGAACTTCAGGCCAGGCAGAGGAAGGTTGGTTGTCTGAGAAGAAGGAGACCCCGGAAGGGTGGACCCCCTTTGGGCTGGAGGAGGAGGCAGACGGGGTATTAAGGCCCCGGTCTGTTGCGTTTGCTGCTGCGGCAGCGGAAGTAATTGCCCTTGTTGCTGCTGCTGGTTTGGATGTTGTTGTTGCTGCTGCTGTGACGTTGGTGATTGTCTCTGTTGTTCTTGTTGCTGCTGTTGTTGTAGTTGTGGTTGCTGTCATTGCCTTCGACCAGGAGAAGAGTGTCTAAGGCATTTCTTCTTAGCGCCCTCAGCATCTTCTCCGGGACGCTTGCTCACCCCAGTTGTCTTCACGGGGAACACAAGCCCTTCCCCGTCGCTGCTGCTACTCGAGACCATCATAGTCTCGGAAGGCCCGTCAGCAGGAGACTTCTCTACCCCCGGAGACGCTTGCGCCTCGCCACTTGTCTTCTTGGGGGAGGCAGCTTTACCTCCCCTACCAGCCTTGGTCTTCCGTCCTTTCCCCTTGGACGGGTCTTGGCTGGTGGCAGCCTTCTTAATGAGCAAAGTAACCCTCCCCAACATCTTGGCATCTGGATACTCTGCAAGAAACGTACAAAGCAAGGTTAACGAACCAACAAGCAATGAGAAAGAAGATAAGCAGAAGACAAGACAATCAACAACATAAAAGCACAAGCAAGCCCGCCAGCAGGGAACAAGAAACAAGAAAAAGAAAAGTTTGAAAGGGACGACCATGCACGAGAAACGTGGATGGCCTTCCCCGAGCAAAACAAAACACCGCTTCCTGCTCCAGGAAGCTCCCGTACTCCTTGAAGTCCGGGAATGACATGCTGAGGGAAGAAGGGTCAACCATGATGACACCTTCTGGCAGACTACCGTCACTCAGACACCCGAGGAGCTCATCTACCCTATCGCAATATCTGTCGAAGGGTATCCTACGCGGATCTAGCCTAAGGAAACGGGGATCAAACCCCATCTGAGAGGTCCGGGAAACCTCAGACAGGCTGGGGGTGTGGATCAATCGAAAACTAGTCTTACCTCTCCCGGAGGTACTAGCCCCCGGAGCCCCTTCGTTAGGGTAAGCCGCGGTGTGGCGAGCCTCGATCTCCTCTTCCTCCGGCTGGGGGTCGGGGAACCTCTCCGCCCAACTAGGAGATAAAGTATTTTCGTCCCGGGCTGCTTGGGTGATCACCTTGGACAGCTCCAGGGCAATCTGCTCCCGGATGTCAGCTAACACCTGACTTTGCCCCCTGCCACTCACTGGCTTGATGTTTTGGAAAGAGGCGAGTAGCCCATACTCCCTCAACGATTCGGAGGTCACAAGTCCCTCCACTTTCAACTCTTCCTCAGAAAGCCCTTCGTAGAACTTGGACCTCCTTATCATCTCCGCGCAGCGAGGTGTCCGCGGAACGACTTCTGCAAAATTCAAATACGAGCGTTAGAGATCCTACCAAGAGGCAAATCAAACGCAAAGAAACAAAGTTGAATAGGAGAGGAAGGAGCACTTACCAGGGATTTTGAAGTCCAAAGATAGGGCTGGCACCCTCTTCAGCGGAAAGCCAGTCGTCAGGAACCAGTACTCCCGGAGGTCTGGAACCCTCGCGGTATGACAGGTGGGGCACATCACGTCCGGGTGCCTTTCCAGCCTGTAAAACCCCACCTTGTCTGAATGACCCCTCATAGGCTGAGACTTCAACCCGTAGAAGTACAGCACCTCCTCCGGGGTAGGAGCTTCCAGTTTCCGGGACTTGCAAAAGATGAACCACCCCGCTAGGAGCTTGTAGCAGGGAGGAATCAACTGGAAGGGGGCAATCCCCGCCTTCACACAGAAATTGGCAAAATAACTCCTTAGGGGCAAGTGCGCCCCACACATTATGTGTGCCCAGCTCCAGGCACCAAAGCCCTCGTGACTCTGGCTAGCCGACTCGCCCAGCACCGACAGACGGTGCCACATCAGACCTGGGATGTTCTTCAGGCCTGCCTCGGAGGAATACAGCTCCAGCATGCCATAATTCCTGAAAAGGTTCGGCTTTTGGTCCATCTCCCAGATGGAACTATTGGAAGTCGGTGGGCTAGCCGCGACCACTTTCGCCTTTCCTTTCCCCTTTGCACCAGCGACAGGGGAACCCTTCTCCTTGGCAGAATCAGCCTCCCCCACAGCAAGGAGTTGTTCCTTTGAGATGTTCGTCACTGGACAAAAGAAAGAAAGAAGAAAACACTCTAAGCAGTCAGCACCTTTGTCATACCCTAGTGGTATCAAAGGCGTCGGGGAGACCCTCCCCGAAAACTGCTTGGAGAGGCTCCCACCGAGCTTACCGAGGGATTGGCACCATGCCACCCGAAGGGCAGCAAGGAACCAGACTCAGACTCCGAGCCTAAGCCCACCAAAAGAAGTGTTTTTCCAGAGAAAGACACCCTGAAGGCGTTCATGCTTATGCCCTAAAACAGCAAAACAAGGAACGACTTTCCAAACGCAAATCGCCAAAGCATGCAAAAAAGGCTACTTATCGACTCACATCAATTACATGCCTACCAAAGCCCTATTCACGCATGCACATAAGCGATAATGGCAGAAACCTCTACTCTAACAACTACCAACAACCTAAGGTTTGGGAGGAAAGAGCAAAGTAGAAATACTTACTGATATTCGGGTAGTTGGAGGTTGAAGGAGTAACTGGATCACTGCACAGCACGATCGCGAGAAGTAAAAGCTGCAAAGACGAACGGCGATTCAAACCAGGAACTTCGGCGAATAAACCCACTGCCAAATCAAAAGAAAAGTTTCCAGATCCTTACCAAAAGAAGTGGCAAGTTCGGAGGAGCGGAAGCTGGGAAGCCTGAGAGTTCGAAGGTTTGGAAATCTGAAAATCCGAAAGATAGAGAATTTGAAAGCGTAAAGAGGAAGAAAGGTCATTTCCCTCGTTTTTATAGCAGGGAAGAAGTCGTTTCGAATTCATCAAATGGACGGTCCCGATCTTCCCATTCCGTGTGCATCAGATTCAACGGCTGGAGATGAAGCGACGATCCTATTTATGACTCCTCGGATGGGAATAAAGTATTTATTTCCCATCATTACACCACCTCGGGCCCGGAGTACCATTAAAATCCGTCAAATCATTACTCAGATGACTGACGCACGCATACTCAACCAGTCGCCTCACGCACACGTCTTGGTCGCAGAACCATTCCCAGAATGACACGTGGTCCTTGCCGCACTTGAGTACTTGAGTTCAAATAGAAGAAATTCCCTTTCTTTTTCATACTAACACTCAGGCGGGAAAAAGGAACCCTTCCGGGAACACAGAAGGTGGCCCCTAGCCTAATCTAAGAGACCGAAATACCCGGAGGACTGTACAAGCTCCCGGATCTCTCAAAGCTCCGTGACCTTGGGGGGTAAATGTTATCCAGATTTCTGGATAGCGTTTAGATTGATGTCCTCGGGGAAACAGAATTATCGATGTCTTTCACGGTAGGTGACCAGAGCTCGCGGATGGACAGAAAGGCTTCGCCTCTCCCGTTTAGTGTCCGGATTACTCTTCCAAGCAAACACAACACGGAAACTCGTCAACTCTCCTGGACTCCCGAAGGGGTATCCTTTGGGGAAGCCCCTTCCAGGAGAAGCTCTTCGAGTGGTCTCCGCGGAAACAGTTCCGTGCCTCGTACGGAACAAAACCAAACGGTCGAGTCCTGGAGGAGGCATATTTGGAATGATATCCGCCTGACACAGGATCCTGCCTGACACGCCCGTCAGGTCAAAGCCGCACACATCCCAGCACGCCTAAGGGTACCTTTTCGCCTACTGTTCCGCTGACAACTTGGAAAAGACGGCTGACTTTGTGTGTTCCCCATACTTTCACGTAAATATACCCACATAGAGTCTTGTAGCCATGCTACTACGGTAATTGTATCCCCTATTTATGGCTGGTGTAATTAAGACTCATGTACGTAGAGAAAAAACCCTAATCCGAAACCCTAGCTATAAAGACCCCTTCATTTTACAAGAAGAGGGAGGGCCAACAGATCACATAGCAAAAACTCTACAAAAATCTCTCTAGCTTCATCTTCTTCAAGAGAACCCGAGAGAAACACTGTGAGTGTGTGAAGTTCTTGTACACCAGCCACCTTACTGTAGTCCTTTCCAAGTATAATAACATCGACTCGTGGACTAGGGATTGTTAACGCCCGAACCACGTAAAAACACTGTTTGTTTAGTTATATTTCAGCACTTTTACAGTTCTTATCTTTTTATTATTCTGTTTGTATTCGTTTCCGAAAAACTCGGTAAACACAATCAATTAAATAAAGCTCAAGTCAAGACTGTAGAAAACATCATCTAAAAAAAAGACTATAAAAGATAAGAATGAAAAGTTGGTTAGGTTGGGAACCACCAAACGGTGGACAGATGAAAAGTAATATAGATGTATTTTGGAGTAACAACACATATACATAAAGTAATTGTGTTTCATGCATGTAATTCATGTGAACAAATATCCTAAGTTAGAACACAAATTCAAGTGAGCTAGTGAATGATTAACAGTTTTTCTTAGAACAATAACTAAAAGTCACTTGAAACAACTGAGAAATGTAACATGGAACCTGCCAGATTAATAATGTAGCAATGAGAAGAAAGAAAATGTAAATACATATGTTAATGGTAATCATATTAATCTACTCACAACCATTAAAAATTCTAGCAAAATTTAAGTAAAACAACTTTTAGAGACAAGGAAAGTCAGAACACTAAACCAACTCTCATTCTCTTACTTTTTTATATGGTACTCACTTCTAATCTAATTTTAGTCTCTTAAAGATGCCATTGCAAAAGGATATTCATGCATATACAAACCTGGGGTAGCAGCAGAGGAGACGAAACTCAGTCAATGAATTAACTATAGTAGCTGTCATGACAAAAAACAAAGCACATTACAACCAAACCAAATAAAGTAACACAAAACAAAAGGCATCAAAGATAGCAAACAAAAAAAATAGAAAAAGAAAAAAGGAAAATGTCTATCATAAAAAATCAGCTAAACTTCATTTGTTTTCCAAAGGAATACTTTTTTCCAAAGGAATACCATGTAAAGGTATATTTTTTTCTAACTCAATATGATGTGGTTTCAATTAGTTTTGAATCAAGAAATAACAGTAGGAAAAAAGAAAGATGATTTATATGTAAAAATTGGTAGATTTTTGTAGATTTAATTGATTCATTTCCACAAATTTGTGATGTAGAAATTTGAAAGGACGGTAATGTAGCTATTGTATTGTCTTTAATTTGTCTTTTTTTCCTCTTAATATAACTATCGTGATGATTTAGCTAATGAAAAGAAAATTACCCTTTTATGATTTAAACAAAAGCCAAGTTTTTATTACTGATACATATTTGTGGTGAGGTTTTTATTATGTTCAAAATTCATAGAAAACATAAATATTCCATGTAGAGAAAAGGGTGAAAGAAAACAACTCAAATAATAAAATAATTAAAAACCTTAAGCTTGTGGCTGCCCCAATATTACAAGATTACAGATTCTTGGTAATGATTTGATTCCAATAAATGAATCATGATCCTGATCTGTTTTCATTGGCCCTAATGATACAAAGTATTAGGCGACACTTATTATAGTAATATGTGTACATATTTGCTGATTTTTAATTGAGAGACTAACAAAATAATTGAAATGCTTGACATAATAGCAATAATTAAGTTAATTAGCTTTACTTGAGTTTCACACGCAAAGGAATTTACATTAGAAGTCAAACTTCAAAAGTCTTTGCTTCAAGTTCTTCACAATATCAATGTCTTTTGTCATGACAAAGAAGACAGAACACTAAACCAATTCAAGCAAATATCACATAAAACAACTTTTGTTTTGAAATTTTGGAAAGACAAAGGCAGGAAGAATCCTTTTATCTCAATGGAGGGAACAAAAGAAGGGAAATGGTCATACTATGCATTACCCCACAGAGCTGAGGGCATGGTTCTCACTTTTACTATTCTATGCCATTATGCATAAACTATTATTATGTGCTCATAAATCACATTTATGCATTCTTCATACAAAGCGTGCAACTTTCATTTACTGCCATATTGATAACCTTATGTTGTTCAATTACAAATGAATATCCTTCTTGCTAATGTATGCTTCATATAATCACATATTCACACTTGAAAAAAGAAAATGGCAAGGGCTTGAATAACCATGAAGTAAGAAAGTGCATAATTTGAATTGCTATGGAAAATGAAAGGTGGTAATGATCATTGGGAAAATGTTGCAAAAGGAATAAAGGTTGTCTCTATGGTCTATAATCATGAGCTAAAAACAAATGCCTTAAAATCCAAAAAGAACAAGTTTGTCTCTCTTATTGTATCAGCTTTGATCCCTTTGCTCTGAATTTTTGAAAAAAAACATTTGTTCCAAAACAGTGAAGAAAAAAAGGAATCTTGGTGTTGTGAAGACAACTCTCAGCTATAATGACCCCTTGAACACCCAAAAATAATTCCTACACAATATCAAGATCCTGTAATGACACCTTAGCACCAATAATAAACATTTATGCACTCGAACTCAGTACAAACAATGAAACAAACAACTGGTATGCACAGGAAAGATTTAAGAACAACAACTCTTCAAACAAGTACTTTAAAACTCAACAAGAACCAGCACTTCAATCATTTATGTATACATAAAACTCTCGGTTGAAGAGTGATTCTCTTAATTAAAAATAATTCCAACACAAAAAAATACAGTGACTATATTTAAAGTATTTTCTCCATATTAAATTGAATCTTAAAAAAAAATTACCTCATAAACAATTGGAGGTCTGCCTAGTTTACCCCATGGTGGCCTGGTTCTTGCGTCGGCGGGGTTGCCTGGTTCTTGCCGAGGCTGAGTGTGAAAGAGAGCAGCTTGACGTTATGGAGAGAAAGACGAGAGCTAAGTTCTTGCAGAGGCTGAGTGAGAGAATGAATCGAGAGGGCTAAGTGTGAGAGAGAATAGATCGAGCGGGTGAGCGTGAGACAAAAACGATTGAGAGGCTGATTTTGAGTGAGTTTCAGAGTAGCCAACTGGTAGAATTAAAAGATTAGGGATTTTTCTTGTTTTGTTAATTTCATTTGGGGCTAAGTGGCTGTGTATTTCAATCTCATTTGTTTTATAATACACAATTAATTTATGTCACTCATTACTTTCAAATAAAAAATTATGTCACATATTAAACATGCAAACATTTTTTTTTCTTTTTTAAGGAATAATCTTTTTTTTACAAGTGGATTAAATTTTTTTTTATATAAATTATTTTTAGTTTAAAAAAAATAAGAAACATATGCATGAGTAACATATCTTAATATTAGACATATAATGATTTTATTTGATTTAAGTTTTAAGTATTATTAATATAATATAATTAATTAAAAGTACAATATTATATATAAAAATTTAACAACTAATTAAAGTATTAATAGATATGTCTAGACAATATTTTTTATAAATATTAAAATATATATGTGATCCAATAATATTAAATATATTAATACCCTTTTAAAAAAAAGGCTAATTAGGATTTTTCTCCGGACTATTACGACTACCAAATCGTGCCTCTTGAATTTTTTGGCCTGTTAAAAATTCCCCCGAAACTATTCATGTTATTGAAATGCGGGACTTCCGTCCAATTTTGCTAACAGAATAGTGATATGGCGACACTAGAGTGCTGATGTGGATTGCTATGTGTAGCCCCCCCCCCCCCCCCCCCCAAACTATTACAGTTACCAAATTATGCCCATCGAATTCTACAATTTAACATTTAAACAATATTTTGAATATTTAAAAGAAAATATTAAAAACATTAAACTAAAAAATCATTTTTTTAAAAATTAAATCATACAAAATAAAAACTTAAGGCGACACCAAAGTTAAGGAACCCGCATGAACCCAGTCTGTCGACGATGTCACTACCCTCATTCTGACGCATGCCCAACACCCAAGTCAATTTTTTGTCACCATCAATTTTTTTTTTTAATTTTAATGATTTTTTAATTTTTTTTAATATTCAAAAGATTGTTTAATTGTAAAGTTTTAAAATCAGGGGGCACAATTTAGTAGTGGTAATAGTTCGGGGGCAAGAATCCTATTTATTATTTATATTATAAACGAAGCATTGACGTGGCAATACCACATCAGCCACAAAACTGCCACATCACCATTCCATTAGCGAAATTGGAAGGAAGTTCCACATTTCAATAACGTGAATAATTAAGGGGGAATTTTTAATTAGTTAAAAAATTCGGGGGGCACGATTTGGATTGGTAATAGTTCGGGGGAAAAAATCTCAATAAGCCTTAAAAAATAAAAATAATAAGACGACGCACATAAGACAACAGTCTAAGTAGAACTGTCTAATTGTGTTAAAAATAAACACGTGACGACATTCTTCTAAAAACTGTTGTCTAATGTAAGTTTTGTTGTGCATGGCATGACAATTCTAAAGAGTCCGTCGTCATATGTTTATTTTTAACATAAGAAGACAGGTTTACTAAAACCGTCATTCATGTGTGTCATCTAAGTACAGTTTTGTAGTAGTGTATAATTAAATATAATAGTATCACACTTATATACATAAAAAAATAAAAAAATATTTTATAGCTTGATAAATAGTGTTTTGCTACATATAAAGAAATACTAATTATTTAGGTAAACAAATATAAGTTTACATTATCTATTATAATACAATTTAACTATTTTTTTCTCTATATTATAAAAAAATAGACATTTTACTTCTTTAATTGGGAATGCTCTTTGAAACAAAAATTCATTTCACTAAAGAAGACAATTAGAGGAATTAATGCAACAAATAAATGAGTCAAATATTATTATTCTATTTCAAAATAAGTGAAATAAGGTATAATAGGTTTAAATTATTATTATTATTTTAAGTGAATGAAATGACTAAAATATATTTAGAATATGAATTAGAAGATAAATTTATTTTAATATTAATTTTGTAATACAAATTGCTTTAAAATATTGTAGTTATAATTGTGAACTACAATTATGTTATAAAAAGTTAAAAAAAAAATACCGTGTAAAACAAGATGATGTGAGTGATATGAACAATATATTTTGTTAGAATATACTGTGTTGGTACGTGCTTTTGGCACGTGACATTCACTACTATATCTATACCTATATATAAGAAGCATGGATAAAGCTGGTCTTCAACCAATATTTTTTTTCCATTTTTGTACTAACTATTTTATAAATTTTACTTTTCATAATTCAATAAGATAATATAGTTTTAAACTTTAATAGGATTAATTGTGTAATTTTGTTAGCTTTTTTTTTTGTGTTTTGTCTTTCTGTAATTAGTGTAATTTTTTCCTTACTTCTACATGTGTCATTTTAATCCCTGCCACCAAAAAAAGTGAATTACGGGTAATTAATAATAAGCATTCTTATTGCAAAAAAAAAAAAAAAAAAAAGGTTTTCTTAATATATATTGATCCAATTATATTCTTATATTTTTTTGTTTTTTTTTGTGATTTTTCAAATTTTTTTCTCCCATTCTTTCTCTTTTCTGTTCATTTTAGTTTTCACAACTCTTACAATTTGACTACGTAACAAATCAGCTTAAGTAAAAAATCACATAACGCTCAAAAACAATTAAAACCTTAATAAATAATGATTTGACTTCATATGATATACTATAAAAAGATGCTAATTTAACAATTAAGACCTTAAAAAATACTATGATTTTACTTCACTTAATATGCTATGATTTTTTTTTATATTTTGGAACAAAAATATTTATGATAATAAAAAATAATGTTTATGAATATTTTTTTTATTAGAGCTTTTTATGTATATATATATATGAAATATTAAGTAATTTTTGTTCAAGTAGATTTATTAATGATGGTTATATGTTTTTTTCTATATTTTTTCTGCTATTTACTATTAAAATTGAATATAAACTTGATGTATTAATAAAATCACATAATTTATAATTTTAATAACTCTCAAAGAAAATTTAATTATTTCAAATATATTGACAAATATATACACAATTATAAATATAATTGGTACATATTTATTTAAATAATATATGTAACTAAATACATATTACATAAAAATTTTAAAAATATAAAATAATTATTCTTATTCTTTTTATGATTGTTAACATGGGCAAGTGGGTCTAATGAGATGTTAGTTTTTTTTTTTTTTCATATCAATTGTTAACTTATTGGTAAATTATCAACTTTAATATTCAGCTTTATTTTGTACTCCATCCCATAGTCTAAAATGTTACTTTAAATTATTTACATTTAGATAGTTAATAAAGTAATATTAAATACAATATTCATTCACTCATATTTTTCTTTCTGATATTTTTTTTGTATTTTTATTAAAGATTTGATAATTTAATATGTAAAAAGTTTAAATTTGGCATATAGTATTTGGATATGTACTAAAATTTCCTTAATACATTCAATGTGACATTTTTATAGAATGTTAATCTCATTGTTTTATATTTTTAATATATGCTTTCTATCATCTTTTAATTATTTTTTCTTGTATTTTTATTTTTCAATAACAAAGTAAATATGAGATTGTTGATTTAATATCTTAAAATATATTAAGTTTTTTTTTTTTTACAAAAACAATAATAATTTAGGTAAATTTCATTTGAGCAAATAGTTTATGTAAATTTTAATTACAAAATATTATTATATATATTTTAAGTATAAAATATTAATATATAAATAGAACTTAAATGATACTAGCACGTGCAAAATGTACGTGCCTCTTTTTACTAGTATTTATATAAATGGTTATAAACACTTTGGTTAAGTTTTTGTTTTATATGATGACAAAATATATTATATATATATATATATATATATATATAATTCATATAAGGATTCCAAGATATGGTTTGTTCTTTGACGAAATTCTGTATTTATTTGGTTAATATATATTTATAGAGCATTTCATAAAATTGACATATTTTTTTTAAGTGATTTTGTACTCTGGCCTACTTTTGATAATTTTTTGCAAAATGATCTCTGTCTAAAATTCGACCAGTTGTTTAAATTTTTCAACCAACTGTCTAAAAATTTCGACTGACTGTTTGAATTTTTCGACCACCTATTTAAATTTTCGACTAACTGTCTAAATTATAAGAGGTCATTTTGCAAATAATTATTAAAACTAGGCTAGAGTGTAAAATGACTTTAAAAAATAGGTCATTTTACCAAATGACCCATATTTATATTTATATAGGAATATGTTAGTATATATGTATTTTTATACAAATTATATTTTATACGATTTGATAATATGTGTTGTACCATAAAAATACGAGTTGAATTACTTAGCATGAGGTACTGCTATCAGACAAGCGTATGAAGAAAATGTATATATGAAGAGTATCTTGTTAACTCTGGAGTGAACAACTCGAGCACACTTGATAGCCTATGACAACAAGAGAGTCTCTAGATTGCCTCTTACGCCATCAACTTAGTTCGAGGTGCACATCGCCCAGATCGCCCTCGTGAAACTCCAAACATGACCCAAGCCAGTTCGTATTGGTCCTATAACACCCAGCTCGAGGAGTGTGTTCAGCTCGCGGACGCCAAACTATAACACACAATGAAGGATCCCAGAAGACTCAGAGATTCCTTGTATGCCTAATAAATGCCTACATTTTATTATGTATTTATTACCTGATATAACCAGTATAGAATTAATATGCAATTATGTATTTATGTAAATGAGAAGTTACCAAAATTTGTAAGTTACCATATTAATGTACGGATACCCAAAATTGTCCATGATAATCTCCTATAAATACAAAGGGAATGAATAGAAAAAAGGATCGACTTTCTATATGCCCAAACTCTACTACAATTGTCATAAAAAAATTCATCAAGAGTCCTAAATAGATCAATAAGAGTGATTTGTGGACTAGGTGGATTTTAACCATTGAACCACATAAAATTGTGTGAGTATTTTGTGTTCTTGGTTTTTGTCATTTATTTATATTCGGTTTATCAAAAGCCTAGTCTCTCTATTATCAGATTTCTAAATCCACTGTTGCCGAAAAACTGCATAAACAGATTGGTGCTTTCATTGAGAGCAAATTAGGTTGAATTCTCACACAAGTTTTAACTCAACAATCATCATGGTGGTTGTAGAGTCCCAGAATATTTACTTAACTAGCTAGATAGTAGCAGCAGCAGCAGCAGTAGTGTAACGCCCTGGTTACCCCAGAACAGTTACAGTGAACTGGAAATTTGACCCGCTACCCGAGTCCTTTGGTTAAAAACGTGATCTAAGTGTTATTATCAGGTTAAGGTGAAAAAATCAGTAAAAAGGAAATGATATGTTTTATTTAAACTAGTCTTAGACTAGCCAAGCGCTTATAAGTTCATCGACCTTGGTGTCGGTCCAGCATTAATGCCATAGAGCCATTCAATGCTGATATCGATTAGATCTAATCTTCATTTGGCTTGACGTTCATGACGCTATGCCATTTCTGACTCTTAGGTCAGTGTCCCTGACTAGTCAGTGCCATATACAGATAAACAATATTTGCTAGCATTCAATATACAATCCATGTCCACATTTATCAATCAACATGCCTCAATACAAACACGCATGTCACATATACTCAGGGTGCGATTTTCTTACCTCTGGTTTGAGTGAAAATTAATATAAGAACGACCCTTGAGAATGATCAATCTTTTAATTCCTTGACGGTCACCTGGTCATAACCAAAATATAGGATTCATCAATGAAAATGAGAAACAAAGGTTCCCAAACAAAAACCTAGCCCCCGAGACATCGAATCCTACTAAACCGGTTAGTAGGATCGATCCCGAGGCATAAGGCTTGAATCCCCAAGCTAAAAATTCATTTCTAGTAAAAAATGCACTTATGGGCCGCGACCCTCCCTAGCCACGTCACGGCTTGCCCCCCAGACAGAGGTGGCCCTTCCCTGCCAAGCATCGTGGGCCGCAACTCACCATAGCCATGCAGCGGCTCATTACGTAAAACAGCAAAGAACCAGAATTTCTCCCCTGCGTTCTCCTTGAAACCAACCCTTCAAACCAATTCCAATCATCAACCTAACACCCAATTCAACCCCTAAACTTTATCTACAACTCACCCTCATCAAAACCCAAGTTAAACACCAACCTAGCTTCCATTAATTCCAACCATCCATAAGGAAATTACAAGCTAAAAACTTAAAGCCAAAACAGAGTAAAACCAGAAATCAATGGCTGAAAATCACCTCAAACTTGAGATTAAACCCCCTTCAACGAATGAACCAACCCTATGAACTCAGCTCCTTGATTTCCTAGCTTGATTCCTCACTTTGAGCTCAAAAACCCCAAAGGAAGGCAAAGAGAAGGTGATGTACGGGAAGGAGAATTCTTTGTTCTGTTTTGTTCTATTTTCTACAGCCAACTAAAGCCTCATATAAATCCAAACCAAATGACCTAAATGCCCCTAGGTCATTTAAGGTTTCTAAAGTCATCTCAAGGGTAAAATCAGTATTTTCCCCTATCTTGTTAATCATAATTAACACTTTCCAATTCCCACTAATCTCAATATTCTCAAATACCAAATATTCTTATCCTGTTATCCTATAATTCCCGGTAACGCTCTAATCATTAAAAGCCACCCCGAGACTCACCCCGAGCCCCGAGCTTAAGCCTGTTATGACCAAACCGATAAATTGCATTTAAAGATCGTCTCATGCCGAATAACTCGAACCAATCCACATTAGAATGTGGCCTCACAATATATCATTGACATGCAAAAAAATATACAATTATGCCCTCAACGGGCCAAATTACCAAAATACCCCTGTAAACAAATGTGGACCCACACACATGCATTTAACATCATATTATAATATAATTCTCATAAACATGCATCTATTCATTTAATGGCATAATTAAACAAGTATGGCCCTCCCGGCCTACTATTCCCGCCATTAAACACATCGGAGAATTCGGGGCATTACAAGTAGTAGTAGTAGTTAGTATTAGTTTGTAGTATGTTAGATTCCGTGGATTTTGGTTCAAGTCGGGACTTAGTTGGAAACTCATAGCAATAGTTATGAATTTTATAAGTTTAACCTATAGTTTAAGAATATTAATTATAACATAAGGTTTGATTAATATTGTTTGTCCTAGGTGTATTATTTATTATAACCTAAGGTTTAGATAGAGCCAATATGAATATGACACTTGTCATAAGCATGATTATTAGGGAATTAGAGTTTGTTATTTTATGGTTAGTTAAGAAATTTGTGGATTAGGTTGTTATTTAGATAATTAAATAGATTTTCCCGTAACTTTAGGATACTGTAACTTCCAACCTATTTTTGAACTAGTTATATTATGAATTTCGAAAAATAGTATTTCTAGAAAGTTGTAGATAATTGAATTAGATTTCTAACGGTATAAAGATAGTCTAAATCGGAGTTCTAAAACTCCAGTTATGTTGATTTTACTACATGTGAGTTTAGAGTTCCGAGATTTAGGAAGATAGAAGTTATGATTCTATTTTTTTAATTTTAATTTTTAATTTTTAAAACAAGCTTTGACTCCTTAGCCTTTGACTAACGAATATTCAAATATTTTCAATTAAATTCATTATTTTTATTCAAAGCCAAAAAGAAGATTTTTATTCCTAAAACTCTATAAATAGGACTTAGAACCCATCCCTTCTCCTCACTCTTTAGCTGTGATCAGACTCCAAGGTGCTAGTGAGACCTTAAGAGTGATAAACACTTGGGTTGGGAAAAAGGCTTTGCCATTCTTAAGCTTTATAAAACACTTTGTGAAGTGAGGTTTAGTGTATTTCAGTATTGGAGTTAGACCAATCCATAAGGTTAACTAAGGTATTCTTATTCTTTAAGTCCAGTTCTTTAAAACTGTTTAGTTTTCTTTGTTTCTTTTATTCAGATCCTAACTTTCGTTATTGGTTCTTGATTAGGTTCTTGAAACTTAAGTTCTTTGTTGGTAAGTTTCTTCTTGATGGTTTAGTTCCCACATTCATTCCTTATTCTTTAGAAATACTCACCATTCTTATTGTTGGTTTTAGGAGTGTTCTAAGTCCCACATTTGTTCTCAAATATCCTGGTTTTAGTAAGGAAAATAGGATAGTTTCTATATGCTTATATGTCATGTTATGTATAATATGTTATGATAAGTTTATGTTATCATATGTTATGTTATGTTTTTTTTATGTTCTCAAGGGCTCATAGTTGCTTAGCTAGCAAGCCCTAGTGTTTATCATTTTCATGGTTTAGAGTTATGGTTTACCCTACCTCAGATATTAGACAGGGGACCTAGATGGGTTATCGTATACTACCATGTGATCTAACCTACCTCAGATATTAGATAGGGGACCTAGATGGTTTATCACATGCCATGTTAATGAGTTAATGACCATTAATATTGTAATCCTATTTGATATATGTTTTTATAGCCATATGTTTTATAGTGTATGCTTATGATATATGATATATGTTTTAGATAGTCTTATGTTTTTTTATAGTATTTGATGTAGTCTTATGCTTATGTTTTCGATGTATGTTTTGTTGTTAGCATATTTTCCTTGATGGGCATTAGGCTCATTCCTTTATTTTTTTTAGTGTGATGCAGGAAACTAGATACAGAGGTGAAAGGATTCTTGGTAGCATGGCATGTGTGTTGAGGATGAATGGAATGGATGGGCTGCGTGTCGATCGAGGATGACGTTTATTTTAGTCTTTTGAAATATGTCTCTTTTGTAATTTCGTATTCAAATTTTTTTTGAACTTGTTTTTAAAGCTATGTTTTATGTTTTGTAAACAGTGGGATCCCATACCATATCACATTTTATGTTACATTTTTAATAAAGACATGCTATTTCTTATATTTTGGGTTTTCAATAAAGGCATGTTATTTCTTATGTTTGTATCAAAATAGTAGCTATGTCTCGTAGTTTTAATGGTCCAAGGTCTTAGAAATAGTTGGGTCATTACAGTTGGTATCAGAGCAACGGTTCATATCCATGAAGTTCTCCTTGATACACACGCTCAAGCTCCGAATCTAAGCGCCAATGTAAGTGTTTATGTTATAGTTATCATGTTTATGTTTATTATGTTTATGTTTATTTTAATAGCTTGATTTTTTTTAGTTATGTTAGTTTATTGTTATTTATTTGTTTATTGTTTGATTTTGCATTTATGATTGTACTTAGTGAAAACCTTTTTCCAAATAAATATCATTGTTATTTTTGAATGACATGTATGAGTTTGATTTTTTTTACAATCATAATAAATAATAAATTTAATAAATAATGACCAAGTTCAGCGAGGGTGGATACAAATCAATGGACCGAGTTCCATATTGAGAGATAGGGGGCCATAGTAGTGGGGACGATTTTAATGATCCCAGCCCTCCCTCATTATGGTTAACTTTGGAACAACGATGAGTTTCGAGCCTGAGGATTAAGTCATATAGGATGATTAGAAACACACTTAGAAAATAATAAAGATGGCTTATTTTTATAAGGTTTAGAAACACACCCTAATTACAAAGAAGGCTTATATAATTCTTTTCATAAGAAGTCATAATTAATAGGTCCGAGTTATGTTTGCTTAGAATAAGTTTTGCCTTAGAGCTTATTAGGGTAAGTTCTAATATATTTTCTCGACTATTAGAACTTTGTTGAAGATGTCGCTCAGAAGGTCTGCACGCACGAATGTCGATGCTTCCAACGCCGCTCCTGAGAGCAATGAAGCCCCTCCAGTTCCCAGAAGGGTAGTGCATTCTACCTCCAACCGAAGCGCACCGCAGCCGCTGCCAGTTGACAACACCGCAGAAATTGCAAGACTATGAAAACAAATGGAGGAATTACTATAGCAACAACGACAACAGACTCAGCCTCCGCCTCCACCTCCGCCTCCGCAGCAACCATAGCCTCAGCAAATGGCTCAAGTACCCCCATCAAGTAGGTCCTTATGGGGGATGGCCAATGGCGAACCATGTCCCATACCCAGCTCACCACATGGAGCCAATCTATGAGCGGTTTCGTAAGCAACACACTCCAAACTTTGAAGGGACAACAGACCCCTTTGAGGCAGAAGAATGGCTCAAAAATGTAGAGCTAATCCTAGTGCTTATGAATCTCGGCAACGCGAGCCACATTTCTTGCATTTCGTCTCTGCTTAAGAAGGATGCTAGAATATGGTGGGACTTAGTTCAGCAGACTAACTATGTCGTCACCATGACATGGACAAGATTTGTGGAGCTGTTCCACAAGAAGTATTACAACTCGGCAGTCATCGTTACAAGGGTTGAGGAGTTCGCTAGTTTGAAGCAGGGCAACTTGACGAAAGTAGAATATGCTCGGCAGTTCGAAAAATTAGCCAAGTTTGCACCAGATATGGTTCCAACTGACTTTCTGAGGGTGACCAAGTTCGTTAGAGGACTTAGACCAAAGATTGAGCTAGGAGTTAAGCTAGCAAACCCAAGAAATACTACCTATGCCGATGTTCTAGAAACGACAATAGAAGTAGAAAGGCTTCAGGCGAATATTAGTAAGGAGAAGGCTAGTAAGCCTGAGCCTAAATAGCAGGGTCAACCTCAGAATGGTCGGAACAATCACAACAACAACCGTCAGCATAGCAATAGTAATGTTCAGAAGAGAAGGCATCCAGATGATAAGCTTCCCAATGGTGATAAAAGAGCACAGACAAATGATGGAGGCAATAAGTCAGGTTATGTAGAATACCCGCAATGCTCTAAGTTCCAAAAGAAACATCTTGGGGAATGTCATGCAAACATCAAGGGCCTGGCACGCGAGGCTCCTGATGAGGGCCTGCTGGGTGCGCGAGGCACTGGCACGCAAGGCTCCTGATGAGGGCCTGCTGAGTGCATGAGGCGCTGGCATGCGAGGCTCCTGATGAGGGTCTGCTGGGTACGCGAGGTGCTGGCACGCAAGGCTCCTGACGAGGCCCTATTAGGCGCATGAGGCGTTGGCACGCGAGGCTCACTGGGTGCGCGAGGTGTTGGCACGCGAGGTTCACTGGGTGCGCGGGCGCTGGCACGCGGGGATGGCCTACTAGGCGCACGAGGTGCTGGAATGCGAGGCTCCTGACGAGGGCCTACAAGGTGCACGAGACCGAGGAACCTTCATGAGGCCCAGGGCGGGAGGCGCTGGGTATGGCCGAGGCACCTTCACGAGACCCAGGCGTGAGGCGCTGGGCATGGCCGAGGCATCTTCACAAGGACCAGGTGCGAGGCACTGGGCGTGACCAAGGCACCTTCATGAGACCCAGGCGCAAGGCACTTGATGCCTTGTGTGAGGGTCTTGCAATGCGAGTGGGCCTTATCGGGCTTTATACTTGATTGCTCGGGACCTTCTACCAGTGTGGAAGTCTTGTCTCTCATTGGCATGGAATGACTTTGTGAGGCCTAGGGCCTTGCAAATACGTGGCCTCTTGGTGGCACGTAATAACCTCTTGACTCTATTGCGTACTTGGTGCCTTCGGTGACCCTTAGCCGCTTACTTCAATAAGGGACCATACTTTTTTTTTCTTGGTGGATTTTTTGTATCCACAATAACAATTTAGCTCACCAATCAAAGAGTGTGAAGGATACTGATCGATAATGGGAGCTCCGTAAACTGTTATTCAGGTCCACCCTTGAAAAGATGGAGCTATCCGTAGCCGATCTTAAGGCAACCTCAATGACCCTCTATAGAATTTCGGGAGAGGGAATGGTAGCCATAGGCACGATTGGGACCAAGATGGAGTCTAGTGTAGAAGTAGTGGAAGAGATGATAGAAAAATTTACCTACGCTTAAATAGGGGATGGCCACTTTGGTTTGTCGCCTTGATCAATTTATGCACAACCATGAGAAGCGCCGACCGCCACCCGTGGTGGTGGAGGGACAAGACCATGCGTCCACTACCGAGAAAGGGGTTGTTTTCGAAGAAGGGCCACTACTGTTGTCTTCAGGAAGGCCAATCAGAATTGGTGGCTACAATTTTGAGCCAGGAAGGTACCACTGTTAGGAACAGTTCCTAGTTCGCAACGGAAATTGCAGTAATGGTAGTATTGTATACAAAAAAATTTCCATATAAACAATTTTATATGAGGATCCTTTAATATGAAATATGTTAATCAATATAATATGTATATTGAAAAATAATACGAAATAATTTACCTCTTGTAGCCTATCAAGAATCATTGAATCTTTTCGTATATATTTCGATCCTCCTATCCTCGCTAGAGTACTCACACCTAGATCTTCCAAGACGTTCTCTACACCTCAAGATGTGGGTGGACACATAGAGAACAAGAATCAATATTTGTGAATCAAAAGTATTCTCAACACATGAGACTCTTGTTTATAGGCTAATGAGAAAAGTTTATATTTTGTGTGGAAAAGATAACCAGTTGTTATTTTCTTTAAAAACTGTGAATCTCTTATTTTCTCTCATATAGAATATATAGACATTATCATAATAATAATAATAATAATAATAAAATTGATCATCTTTAAAAATGATAAAATAAATGATAATTAGAGACAAAGTCTTACATTCCATATTAAATCCCTTTTCAAAATATTTTATTAATTAATTAAATAAAATAAAATAAAAAACCAATAACTGATCACCGTCAGAAGTGGTACACACATAGGGCAGTCCAAGAAGCCCCATGCGTGTAGCACTTCCTTGAAAAATGGGATTTGATTTTTTTCATGCATTTTTATTTTAATTAATTAATAATTAGAAATTCAAATAAGGTATCATCTTTTAAAGGAAAAGATAACAACTTAAATTTCAAAATTCAAAATTTGAATTTCCATTATCATCTTATTTATTAGTTTTGACTATTATTATTATATTAAATAAATATAAAAATAAAAACCAATTTTGACTATCCATATTTATCCTTTCACACTTAAAATAATTGATTAAAATCCATTTATTTTATTTCTACACAATTTAAAAAATTGCACAATTGGAATAATAAATTGTGCAACTTCAATTATCAAAATATTTCATATTTATCCCGAAGAATACATATTGTCTTAAATAGCCCATTCATAGTTTGACTCTTATATTAACTCTTACCATGAATAGTGTTGATAGAGCCCCCCTGTGGACCTATGGACCAATAATTCCAAGCTTCATTAAATAAAAGATTATTAACCAAAACTCTTTGATTCAATAATCATATTTATTAATCTCATGATTATTCCACTATAAATATGAGACTGCACTCTTGAGAATTAAAGACATATATTTACTGAGTACTTTATTGTAACCATAAAGTGTCTATTGATATGATCATTACATACAAATTAATCATCTATTGATGATTCATAATTAAGTGGGAATAAAATTACCATTTTACCCTTTTCATTATATCTTGATTCCTAGTGTACCATTGACTTTACTAGTGAAGGTTAATTCATAATCTGATTATGAATTTGACATCAATAACCTTTTCAGTTCCAAAAGCCAACCCAATAAGGAACCATCATTCAATTTATAAGAAGGTATATATTCCATATCTTTTAAGCTATGTCCCAGCCATATACATCATTGAGTCCCCAAAAAAATAGTTCTTAGCCTGATCATTCTCACAAACAGTAACGCATGAATCAAAGGATCAAATGACATATATATGAGTTCATAGTAACTTCAGGCTTAAGATCAGTTTGTATATGATCATAAGTTGATGTGGTTTATAATACTATAAAACTGTATTTAAATAAGTATTATGAAATCACATCTGGTCCAGTTCTACATACTCTCAACATGCAAAGTACCTCCACTAAAGTGTCCTAATACACTAGTAACCCAGATCTAGATCAAATATATTCATAATACTTGTAAACCCTGCTAATTAGGGTCCATTACCAAGTGTGTTTAAAATTAGTGATGGACTCGCTAAACGAGTCATTTGGACTAAACATGTGATTAAGCCACTAAGGGTTCAGGTATTAAAAAATTTGGTCAAGTCATAAAAATTTTCATTAAACAAAAACTTTGGTCTTTACATGGGATCCCAAAGATACAAGTTTAAAAGTCGTTTACAACACCGAGGTTACAAAAGGCAAAACTGGGTCCAACCCTAGATTCCTTGAATATCTCGGTCGTGGCGGACGAGAGACTGCATAAGTACACGTTACTGCTATCGCTCTCCAACTCATGACTGGCCAAGATTCTCGTTACCCTTACCTGCACCACAAAGCACCCATGAGCCAAAAGACTCAGCAAGAAAACATTTTGAGACAATTCACGGAATAGTACAGCAAACTTAGCATTAATACATGGAACTAAGCATAAACACTATACAGATCAGCAACCATAGAGTTGCTCAGGTGCATGTTGCACTCTCAATATATTCATGTGGCATCCGAGCCACTCAAGTGCTTAATGCATTCTCGAGGTGGCCCAACCATAGCCTGCGCTTAACGCCCATAATGTCGGTCTCAGCTCATAAGCCGAGTCTTGCAGATCCTCGACTTATAAGTCAAGCCTCAAAGACCCTCGACTTATAAGTTGAGCCTCAGAGATCCTTGACTTATAAGTCGAGCCCCTCAAAGCAAGTGTGCCCTCAACTAGTAAGTCAATCTTTAACCAAATACAACAACAGGTCCTTGGCTTATAAACGAAGCTTCCTAGCCATAGCAGACAATCACATAATATTTTTATCACACATATAGATACAATGAATTGCAATACATTAAAACATATATACGCAAGCATAATCATAATCATGCACATTTACATGGACAATGCCTAACTCAAGAATATGTCTAGCATTCGGGCCAAGCCCTAATCACGTATATCATATTCTGGGTGCAATTTTCTTACCTTTGGTCCAAGTGAAAGCTACCAATGAACGACCCTTGAGTACGATTCTTGACCCGAGCACCTAGTGATGACCTAGTCACAATTATGATAAAGAATCCCATCAAAACGAGTGAATAAAGGCTTCCGGACCGAGTCCTAGCCTCCGGGACATGAATTCCACTAAACTAGGTAGTAAGATCGATCCCGAGCCCTTAGGGTTGAGTTCTCGCACTCAAAAACCCTATCGGGGTCCAAAACCCCTTAAGCGCTGTGACGCCATGCCCCTGCGTTGCAGCCCACCCTAAGTCAGAGGCTCAACCTCCCATTTTACTAAACACGCGTTGCAGCACTGCTTAACAGGCACCGCGACGCGCCCTCACGATAGAGCCCTCAATGGCTCCCTGGGTTCAAGAGGGCCGAGCCACCCCAAGAACAAGGTTTCTCTTCAGCCAAACCCAACCCAACTCCAAAACAAACCTAAAACCTCAATTCAATTCCGATGACCAATTTAACAACTCTCCAGCAATAAAACCTAACTCACAACATGATTGAAAAGTCATCAAAATAAAAAATTCAATCTTTAAACCCTCTCACATGCAAACTCTAAACTTCCTACAGAAACAACAGAATTGACATAAAGAAATTCAAGTTCAGATCCTTACCTCTGAGATATTTTCACCATTGAGCTAATCCCCAAGTTCAACAAGTCTAACTCTTCAATTCTTTGGCCTAGAATTTCCCCAGAATTCAACAACTTCCAAGCTTCAAGAAGAGGGAGAGAGAGAACCGTGAGATCGAGAGGGAGTGCTAAAGTCTTCTACTTCCTTCTAAGTGTTTCTAAAGTCTCAGCTAAGACTCAACTTAACCTTTATGCCAAAAATTCCAAAATTCCTTTACAACTAACTTAAATCCTCTAGCAACCTCAAGGGCGATTCCGTCAATTGCCACTTCCTGTAAATCCTCGAGTGTTCCTCTAAATCCCCAACTATCTCAAAATAATAACCATTTAATCTCCCATTACCCGATAAACCCCGGTAATGTACTAAAGTACCAAAATACTCCTAGGCTCACCCAGAGTCGGGTATTTAACCCTATTGTGATTTTTCTGCTAACTTGCTCACCAGGATCGCCTTGCGTCGAGTAACCCAAATATATCCACATAATAATGTTGTATCAATCACACACACGCATATTTAATATTTCTAAACATTAAAGCATAATTATATTATAATATAACTCATATAATGACATGCTCATAATACATTAGAACACAATTAAAACACTTATTTCCTTCTGGCCCGCTAATTCAGGCACTAAGCCATATTAGGGAATTTGGGATGTTACAATACTAGTGGACCGTACTAACAATAATTAATTTAAAGATTCCATAACTTTATTTTACTGCGAACTATTTAAGTCCATTATCTCAATCTTGATATTCTCATAACAATATGAGATTGAGACCAAATAGATGAAATTAGAGAATTTTATGATATTTACTTAATATTATTTACAATAATATAGTACATACGCTACATATATACAATAATTCAATTCATTCATTTATTTCATTAAAACCATTGTCAACTACAATTGCTTTATGGGCACAAATCCCAACAATCTCCCACTTGCCCTAAAGAAAATGAAGCATTTCCCTTAACCCAATGCTTCTTACATGACCCTAAAAAGATTTAATAGATAATGTCTTTGTGAACAGATCTGCAAGATTATCTTCAGAGGTAATCTTCAAGACAGTAACATCTCCTAGGTTGACTATCTCTCGGATTAAGTGATATTTCCTCTCGATGTGCTTTCCCCTCTTGTGACTTCTGGGTTCCTTTGAGTTAGCCACGGCCCCACTATTATCACAGTACAGAACAAGTGGCTGATCCATGCTTGGAACAACTTCTAGATAAATATAGAACTTCTTGAGCCACACAATCTTTTTAGCTTTCACAAGCTGTTATGTATTCGGTCTCCATGGTGGAGTCTGCAATACTGGATTGTTTAATACTTCTCCAAACTACAACACCTCCTTCAAGTGTGAAAACTTATCCAAATGTCGACTTTCGACTATGTTTGTCTGATTGAAAATCAGAATCAGTATATCCAGTGAGGTTCAGGTCTCCATTTGAATACACAAGCATGTAATCTCTATTATGTCTGAGATATTGAGAGTATTCTTTACTGCTGTCTAATGACTCAATCCAAGATTAGATTGATGATGGCTGACTATCCCTATTGCATAACAGATGTCAGGTCTGGTGCATAACATTGGATACATTAGACTGCCTACTGCAGAGGCATAGGGATATTGTCTCATGTCCTCCTCTTCCTGAGGTGTTTGGGGACATTGTTCTTTAGACAATATAACTCCTGACCGGGTAGGCATAGTGCCTTTCTTAAAGTTTTGCATGCCAAAGCATTCTAGCACTTTATCAATATAAGTTGCTTGAGATAGTGCCAAAATTTTGTTCTTTTGATCTCTACAGATCTGAATTCTCAAAACATATTTGGCTTCTCCCAAATCTTTCATTTGGAATTCCTTAGCTAACCGTTTTTTACTTTTGATAATGTTTCTATGCCATTCCCAATGAGTAGAGTATCATCAATATAAAGAACGAGGAATACCACAATCTTATCTTTGATTTTTTTGTAAACACAAGGTTCATCAACGTTTTGTTCAAAATCAAACGTTTTGATTGTTTCATTAAATCTAAGATTCCAAGATCATGAAGCTTGTTTAATTCCATAAATAGACTTAAGAAGCTTGCAAACTGTTTGATCCTGACCTTTAACTTCGAACCCTTTTGGTTGAGACATGTAAATAGTTTCGTAAAGATAGCCATTCAGAAAAGTTGTTTTAACCCCATTTGCCAAATCTAATAATTTATGCAAGCAATTATGGATAAGAGTATGTAGATAGATTTGAGCATGGCCACATGTGAAATTTTTTCTTCATAATCAATTCATTCTTTCAGTGTGTAGCCTTTTGCCATTAGTATTGCTTTGAAAGTCTCTACTTTCCCATATGCTCCTCTCTTCTTCTTGAATATCCATTTGCAACCAATAAGTTTAACATTTTCAGGTGGATCTTCAAGAGTTCAAACAGAATTGGAATACATCGATTCCATTTCAAGGTCCATGGCGTTTGGCCATTTTTCTTCGTCAAAATCTTCCATTACATCTCTATATGTCAATGGATCATCTTTGTTTGTGTCAGACACAAGCATCTGAACTTCATGTTCATAGCATACTCGTTGTTTACCAACCCTCCCACTACGACGTAGCTCTCTATTATTTTGACTAGAACTAGCGATATCCTCTAGCCATTTTTCATTTGTCACTGCTAGTGATTGATCTTGTTTACTTGAGACCATTCCCTCAAGTATGACTTTACTTTGAGGTTTGTGGTTATTTATATTGCATGCTCCAGAAAAGTAGCATTTGTAGATACAAACGTTTTGTTATCTTTAGGAATATAAAATATACATCCTTTTATTTCTTTGGAATATCCTACAAACATGCACACTTCAGTCGATGATTCCAACTTCCCAGTCTTTCCTTTAAGAACGTGTGCAGGACAACCCATATACAGAAATGGCGTAAACTAGGTTTAGTACTATTCAGTAATTCCTATGGTTTTTTTTTAATAGGTTTAGATGGAACAACATTGGGTATGTATAGAGCACATTTTATTACATAACCTCATAATGTCAAAGGAAATGATGAGAAACTAATCATCAATCTAACCATATCCAATAAGGTTATGTTCTGCCTTTTTGAAACACCAATTTGTTGTGGCGTTCCACGTGCAGTGAGTTGGGATTGAATTCCATGCTCATGTAAATAGTCCTCAAATTCATAATCTATGTACTCTCCACCTCGATTTGATGAAAGTACTTTTAGTGATTTACCTAATAGCTTTTAAGCTTCAGCTCGAAATTATTTAAACATACCATAGGTTTCTGATTTCCTTTGCATTATGTATAGGTACCCATATTGTTGACGGTGAAATCTCATCAATGAAATTAGATTGGAAAACTCAAAGGTAAGTGTGGCGATGTTTAGATAAGAACTTAGAATGAACTTATGGAAGGATAAACACAGATCAATAATGGAGTAAAAAATGTATATTGCTTAATAGCCTCTGCATACAATGAATTTCCAACCCCCTTTCTGGAGGGGTGATCATCTATTTATATTGGAGCTCTAATGGCTCCTTTGCACATAGTGGTCCCTCAGGACAAAATAGTATATGAGTACTTTGTCAGGATAGCAGTACAGGTGGTAGTGGTGCTGGAAGAGTGGTGGTCTGCTCTATTATGTGTCAGGGGCCTGCAAAAGTGCTCTTGTCTTGGTATCATATTATGCCTCCACTACTTGTCAGGTACTGACATCATAAGCGTGCTGAGGGAGTCCTGACCATGTACCATTCTTGTACTGCCACTACCCGTCTGGCGTGGACACTGTATCCGTACTCTAACTCTTCTTGGTCTATTGGCTCATTCCGTATCTCTCCTGACTTCATGTAAAATCATTGTGAGGCCTCTTCTGACTTTCCTCGACTGCATGTCCGAGAGACCCTTGACTCCTCATCTCATGTGACTCATAGGGGGAGTGGTGCCCCGTTGGTGGCACTTACCTCAGGAAGAATGGTAAGGCCTCTTCAACGAGGCCTGCTGCGTGTGTGATGAGACATGACGCCTACGAATGAGATTAGGATCTCATCTTGTGTTGCTCGTTGGGTCAATTTCTTCATGTTCGCAAACCCTTACTCATCTCAATGCGGGATCGTATATGTATTTTTTTTTTTAAATGTGGATTTTTGGTTTCAACACTTGCCCCCCTGTCTATAGGGAGACCTTTAGACGTCTTTGTAGACTCTTCTCCTTCTTTTTATTTTTTTTTACATATATATTTTTATGATTGAGGTCCTTTGGAGCCCACGTGAAAGGGGGTTCGATAGGTCTCTCTTTGGTGCACCTCGATTGTATCTATAAGGATATATTGACCCCTTGGGTTCTGGTTATCCTTTTGCATACTTTTGCGCCCACTTATTATTTCTTGCAAGAAGCGTCCTTCTCGTCATTAGGCATAGTACTATTTTTGCAAGCGTCTTCTTTGAGACCCTTTTTGGAAGCGTCTACTTTGAGACCCTTTTTGCTAGCGTCTACTTTTGAGACCCTTTTTGCAAGCGTCTACTTTAGAGACCTTTTTTGCAGGCGTCTACTTTTGAGACCCTTTTTGGAGGCGCCTAGTTTTGAGACCCTTTATGCAAGGGTCTTCTTTTGAGACCCTTTTTGCAAGCGTCTACTTTGGAGACCCTTTTTGCAGGCGTCTATTTTGAGACCTTTTTCACAGGCGTTTACTTTTGAGACCCTTTTTGCAATTTTTGAGGTGATCTCCCCTCGAGTCGGGACTTTCATGGCTAGATGGTCTTCGTTCAATCTAAAACTCGGCCAGCGACCCCTCTAGCGCGACGCCCCCTTCTAAATGGAATCTTTAGACGTATTGGTAGTAGGGCGACTGGAGGAAGGTTCGCTTTCTTCAACATGGGAGTTCTTATGGCCCTCTTCCACACGTATGTACTTCTGTGCTCTCTCTCGAAGTCATCCAAATTCAAAACTTCTCTTTTAAGCATGTTACCCCATAACTTGCTTCCTGGTCATACTCCGGCTGTAATAGCCATCTTGAGCTCTGCTTTGGTTAAACTTCCCACCTTCGTTGCTTCCATATTGAACCTATGGATATAGTTCTTCAGACTTTCATCCTCGCCTTGTTTTATGTTAGCGAGGCTGGTACTTGGCACGATGTAATCACAAGCTGCATGGTGTTGCTGAAGAAATTCATCAGAGAATTGCTGCCATGATTTGATTGTTCCTGGCTTTAACCTCTTGAACCACTTGTACGCCACTCCTTTAAGCGTAACGACAAAGCAATGGCACTTTGCCCTGTCGTTGACCCCTCTTAACCTCATCAAGTTATTGAAGGAGTCTAAGTGATATTTTGGGTATGTAGTACCCTTGTATGGAGTCATGCGAGGCTCTCTGAAGCCAGTAGGCATTTGCTCAGCCTGGATCTCCCTTGTGAAGGGTGAATCATGGTCAAATTCTTCATCATCTTTGTGCCCCCCAAGTGCAGTGGTAATCTTGTCCCGAGGGCTTCGCATTTTAGTGTCTAGTCCCCTCCTCTTTTTGCTTGAGGAGTCTTGCAGGTCCTCAGACTGAACCCTTGCTTTGGTTGTGCTCCTCGGGGGAACCGCGGGGGGCGCTTCTTTTGAGGTGACTTCTGCTTCATTCTTGCGACCATCGTCTTCCTTCCGCCTTTGCTCCTGGGGGCATTTCGTCGGCCTAGGTTTCCCATGGGACCTTGTCGGGAAACTTTTATTCATGGAGAGTCGGGTTCCCCCATCGTCTATGGGGATATTGTTTTCCCCTCTTTCATGCTCCTTTCTTTACGCTTAGGAAGGGGTGTGCTCGACTTTCCTTACAGTAAGTTGTTTAAGACCTCCTGCATGTTCTCTATCGTGGTTTCCAGCCTTTGAGTCTTTTTATGTAACTCTTGAATCTCATCCCTGTAGAAGTGAGTCCTTGAGCTGGAACTTACCGAGCGTACCCCAGGACCCTTGCTTGGCCCGTGCGTCATGGACCTGGGTCTTGGTGGCCTGAGCGTGGTGCCACTGGGGTACAGTGAAGTGGATGAACTGGCGGCTTTGAATGACCGCCGTCGGGCCAGATGGCCGGGGATGATGCTTCCTTCTCCTCCCTTGGGGGAAGAGGCTCTTCCGGTCTACCTCCATGCTTGGGTGGAGGGGGGTCTTTCTTGGAAGCCCTCCGCTCTACTTCGTCCCGGCGTATCTCATCCTTTTATATTTGCCGTAGGCGTTTTGAACGTCTTAGCATCTTTCTTTGTTGGAAGTGATGGAAGAACGCTGTCTTGATGCTTGTTCTTCCCACAGACGGCGCCAAACTGTTGGCGGTGAAATCTCGTCAATGAAATTAGATTGGAAAACTCAAAGGTAAGTGTGGTGATGTTTAGATAAGAACTTGGAATGAACTTATGGAAGGATAAACACAGATCAAAAATGGAGTAAAAAATGTATATTGCTTAATAGCCTCTGCATACAATAAATTTTCCAACCCCCTTTCTGGAAGGGTGATCATCTATTTATATTGGAGCTCTAATGGCTCCTTTGTACATAGTGGTCCCTCAGGACAAAATAGTACATGAGTACACTGTCAGGATAGCAGTACAGGTGGTAGTGGTGTTGGAAGAGTGGTGGTCTGCTCTAGTACGTGTCAGGGGCCTACAAAAGTGCTCTTGTCTTGGTACCATATTATGCCTCCACTACTTGTCGGGTACTGACCTCATAAGCGTGCTGAGGGAGTCCTGACCATGTACCATTCTTGTACTGCCACTACCCGTCTGGCGTGGACACTGTATCTATACTCTAACTCTTCTTGGTCTGTTGGCTCATTCCGTATCTCTCTTGACTTCATGTCAAATCATTGTGAGGCCTCTTCTGACTTTCCTCGACTGCATGTCCGAGAGACCCTTGACTCCTAATCTCATGTGACTCATAGGGGGAGTGGTGCCCCGTTGGTGGCACTTACCTCAGGAAGAATGGTAAGGCCTCTTCAATGAGGCCTGCTGCGTGTGTGATGAGACATGACGCCTACGAATGAGATTAGGATCTCATCTTGCGAGACCATCACTTTGCAGGCCCCACATCGCGAGGCCCTTGGTATGTGACCGAGGGGTGTTTAGTGGAGGCTATGTCTCGCGAGGCCCCGAAGGGCACGGGACGCTTTGAGGGGGCTATGTCTTGCGAGGCTCTTAAGGGCGCGAGACACTTCGAGGAGGCTAAGTCTTGCGAGGCCCTTAAGGGCGTGAGACACTTTGAGGAGGCTATGTCTTGCGAGGCCCTTAAGGGTGCGACTGGTGCGAGAGGTGAAGCCTTGAGGCTCTTGGCGTGGCCGGTGCACGAGGCGAGCCCACTAGGCCCTTAGCATGGTTGATGCGTGAGTTGAGGCCACGAGGCCCTTGTCGTGGCTGGTGCGCGAGGCGAGGCCCCGAGGCCCTTAGCATCACTGGTGCGCGAGACGGCACCTGGGCGAGGCAGGGGATGTGGCTGCGTGAGGCGCGAGGCCTGCTGGAGCGCCTGCGCAAGACATCCCCCAGGCGAGGCAGGGGTCGTGGCTACGTGGGGAGCGAGGCCTGTTGTAGCGCCTCCGTGAGGCGTCATCCATGCGAGGCCCCTAGGTGCGTGAGACGGCGCCTGAGCGAGGCCTGTTGGAGCGCCTGTGCGAGACATCACCCACGCGAGGCCCCTAGGTGCGTGAGATGGTGCCTGGGTGAGGCAGGGGCCACAGCTGTGTGGGGCGCGAGGCTTGTTGGAGTGCCTGCGCGAGATGTCACCCAGGCGAGGCCCCTAGGCGCGCGAGACGATGTCTAGGCGAGGCAGGGGCCGCGACTGTGTGCGGTGCGAGGCCGTGGGTGCGCCTACATGAGATGGCACCCGCGCAAGGCCAGTAGGTCCATGGGCGGCTTCGCGAGGCATGGTGCATTTGCACGAGATGGGCATGTCTAGGATGTAGCTATTATTTTAGGGATCGAAGGTTCCATCATTTGACCCGGGGCCTCTTGGGACTACCTTGGGTTTGTTTTCTTTTGGCTTCCACAAAGGTCATTTTGCGCAACGTGGCCTATCCTCACGTAAGCATTTAGGCCTTAGGCACTACGCTTGCCCGATCTCTATAACTTAGCTTGTGTTGCTCGTTGGGTCAATTTCTTCATGTTCGTAAACCCTTACTCATCTCAATGCAGGATCGTGTATGTATTTTATTTTATTTTTTTTAAAATGTGGATTTTTGGTATCCACATGTGTCTTGAATAATCGTCAATGAATATGACAAAATATTCATAACCTCCTCTAGCTTGGACATTTAGTGGACCACGAACGTCCGTATGTACAAGTTGAAGTGGTTCTGTGGCTCTTGAACCTTTAATAGTGAAAGGTCTCTTGCTCATTTTTCCTTCTAGCCAGGATTCACATATTGGGAGAGAACCAATAGATATTTCTCTTAATGGAACATCCTTTGTTAGTCTGTTAATTCTGTCTAGACCAATATGTCACAATCTCAAATGCCACAGATATGTTTCACTATCAGAATCTGTCTTTTGTCTTTTAATAGATCTGGGATTTGCAGTTTTAAATAATTCAGAATTGTAATCATGCTCGACGTTGGAATCTAACTTGTAAAGTCCACCTTCAGACTTTGCAGAACAAATGTCAAAATCATATTTCAAAATAACAATCGAATTATTATTAAAAGAAATATTAAAACCTTGTTCATGCAGTTTTGATAAGTAAATCAAATTTCTTGTAAATCCAGGAATAAAATAAATATTTTCCAATACAATAAAGTTATTATTATAAAAAAATAGGCGAGCTTTTCCAACTTCAGCTACCGAGATCTCCTGTCCACTTCAACCTCTCATGGTCACCTCTCCATGAGCCAGCTTCCTCGAAGTACTACGACTTTGCGAAGAAAAACAAACATGATTAGTTGCTCCATAATCAACTATCCAAGATGAAAAATCACCTTCAACTAAACAAGATTCTAAAACAAGCGAATCAAATTTACCATTGCTTTTGTATTTCAGTTCAGCTAGGTACTTAGGATAATTCCTTTTCCAATGACCATCAACCCCACAATGAAAGCATGATCCTTTTGGTGCCCTCTTTTTGGATTTCTTTGCAGAATTATTCTTCTTGGAAGACTTGTTGGTCTTCTCTGGTTGTTTGTCCCTTTTCTTGTCCTTTCCTTGGCCACCCTTCCTTTTCTTCGAATTACAATTTTAAGTGGAAGGCTTGGTTTCAAAAACATTTACCTCCTCAACCTTACTGGAACTTTTGTTTAGAGACTCAAAAGTTTGCAACTCATTTAACAGTTGGGTCATGTTTTACTCCAACTTGTTCATAACATAGTTGGTAGTGAATGCTGCAAAAGCTGGTGTGAGAGATTCAAGTATCACAATTACTTGAGTTCTCTCATCAATGGTCGAACCATGGATTTCTGCATCATGCAATATGTTGATCATGTCTAGGACATGTTCTCTGACATAAACATTTTTCTTCATTTTCATATTCATGAAGCTTCTAGTAGCATCATGTCTGAACATATCAGATTGCTGGCCAAGCATGCCCTGTAGGGATTCCCGAATCTCATAGGCTGTTTCAATAGTTTCAAACTTCTTTTTGAGCACATCGCTCATACTAGCAAGCATGTAACATTTGGACTTATTGTTAGTTAAGATCCAATTGTCATACTTTTCTCTAGTAGTTTTGGCAGTAGTGAGAGCAGGAACTTCACGACATTCCTCATTAAGGACAAACACGTGGTTTTCTCATATCAAAACAATGTTCATGTCTGATTTCCATTTCATGTGGTTATCACCAGTCAATTTCTCATTAGCAAGTAAAGCAGTTACAGGGTTTAAATTAAACATATCGCTGAAAATTAAATAAATAAAATATAATGAATTAATGCATATTATAAATATCTATTTATATTTGGAATATTAAATATGATGCATGAATGCAACACATAAAATAACACACAAAAATTAGTTACTAGTCCACGATAGATTAATTTGAAAATAAATGGACCGCCTTAGGGTATGTTAGACTAATAACAAATAATCTTGAGACAAGATCTCAACTCCATAACTCCTTAAAAACTCCTTTTCGCTTTTGACTTATGAATTACCGTTAATTTGGTCAAGATGCACTAGTCGTGCTCGAAAGCCTAGATAAATCTTCGGAGTGTAACCCATTATTTTTCGATTAATGACTTAACTAAAGAGTGTGCCTTAGGGCCAGTCAAACTTGAAATGCATCATTGATCTCATTCTCTTATGATAAGTCAACCTTGAGATAAAATAAACATATTCGGAAGCCTTTCCTTAGGGAGGCCGCAAACGGAGGCGACACGAGACCCTTCCTATGCCTCTCGGTGTTCAACCAATAATGGAGACCATGAAACTTATTGTCATAATTTCCTAAGCATGTTTCTAAAAAAAATGCTTGCTTAATATGTACTGTGTGGGCAATATGTATGACATTTTATAATGCATGATAAAGTATGAAACAATTTAATCATGTCCAAGCAAATAAATAAATAAATAAATAAAAGCGGGTTGGGTGCTTCGGGTATTTCTAGAAAATTACAACACTTGCAAAAAAAAAAAAAACTTAAAAATAATTAAACTAACTAAGGTCTAATTAAGAGAAACTCCTTTGATCTTGGGCCTTCTCTTTTAGACTTTGGGCCATTACCGTTTTAATTATCCATTATGAAATAAATAACCTTTTAATTATTTTAAACAATTTAAAAATAATCAAACTTTAAATTTTAATACTCAACAAGTTATTGAGGCCCAATTGGAATTTGGACTCACCATAATTAATTCAAAAATTATAATTAAAACATTTTTAATTATATTGGGATTAGAATTTCCCAAATGGATAATTACACATCCATTAGGATTTGTATGACACAAACCCTAATGGGTGTGTCAATGGTGGGTGGCAGCTGGAAGCCATGGGTGGCTGGCAAGGGCGCGGGGTGCAGGCAGTGAGGTGGTGAAGGTGCGCTGGGGCGTATGGGCGGAGGGTGCAGGCGCACTGGAGCGCATTGGTGCGCGGTGCAGGCTCGGGCCTCAGGGTTCGAGATCGGGGCTTAGGCCACAACAAAAATTTATCCAGAATTTAAAAAATAAACTACAAAATTCCTATGCCCCAAAATGGCTTACAATTTTTGTATATCTAGAAAATTTAAAAACTTTTCGTAACTCAAAAACACCATGAAAACAACCCCTTGAGAACATAAACGATTCATACATAAACATCAATCCATTCACATATTACACATATAATAAAAAATGCATATGATACCCACACAGTATTTAACACATGCAGGGATTAAACCTGGCATTGCTACCAATTATTAGGAATAGTTCCTAGTGTGCAACGAAAATTGCTGTAATGGTAGTATTGTATACAACAAAAAATTTCATATAAACAACTTTATATGAGGATCCTTTAATATGAAATACATTAATCAATATAATATGTATGTGGAAAAATAATACGAAATGATTTACCTCTTATAGCCTATCTAGAATCCTTGGATCTTTTCGTATATATTTCGATCTTCCTATCTATGCTAGAGTACTCACACCTAGATCTTCCAAGACGTTCTCTACACCTCAAGATGTGGGTGGGAACATAGAGAACAATAATCAATATTTGTGAATAAAAAATATTCTCAACACATGAGACTCTTGATTATAGGCTAGAGAGAAAAGTTTATCTTTTGTGTGGAAAAGATGATCAATTTTTCTTTTCTGTAAAAATTCGTGCTAGAGGGTCTCAGAATGTGTAATAAGAAGCCATCTGAGATTTGGAGACAGAAAAGCCGGATTGGAGAGGATGAGGCTAGACAAGTCCCTGTGGCTCAGACGATTTTTTCAGAGGACAAGGATGCAGTGAATGGGAGTATGGATGCTGAGACTCATAAAGTGGTTACTAAAGAGTTGGCTAAGCCCCAGGAGATATCAAAGCAACTTGAGCCAGTGTCATTTGCAGTAAACTAGAATCTTACACCAGATACTAAGTCCAATGACAGAGGTAATTTGGACTGGGTTACCCCAAAACGGGTTGGAGGGAATAAGAAGGCTACTCATAGGGCAAAGAACACTTTGACGAATTCCTATAGTGCTTTGCAAGATAAGGTTATGGAGGTTGCAAACTTGGGACTAACAACAACAAGTTTGTTTCATGGAGAATCACAACATTCTTAGCTGGAATGTTAGAGGTATTAATAAGAGAGAGAAACAGAAATCTCTGAGTTCTTTTTGTTTTGTGAATAAAATTGTTATAGGTGCCTTGTTGGAGACTAAACTTCGTGGTGATAAAATTAAGAATATGATGCAATCTTTTTTTAGAGGCTGGAACTATTTTACTGGTTCAGTTTCAGAAGGTAGATTGCTGCTTATTAGCAGCAAAGTTTGGTGTCTATAGAAGTTCTTAAGGAGACTGATCAGTTACTTCATGTTTGTTTTAATGGTCTAAGGACTAATAAATTATTTTGTGTGACATTTGTGTATGGTAGAAATTCGATTGAAGAAAGAGTGCCTCTTTGGAGGGATCTGTCTAGTCTTTATTTCCCAGCTACCCCTTGGCTGTTAGCTGGGGACTTTAATGCTATCTTTGAGGGTGCGGACAGAATTGGTGGTCGCGATATTTCTTCCCTTGAATTATCTGATGCTCAAAATTGGAGGGCCTTGTGATTAGTTGATGAGATGCGTGCTAGAGGGTCTCATTTTACTTGGACTAATAAACAGGCAAATGAAGAAAGAATTTACTCGAGATTGGACAGAGTTTTTAAGAATGAAGATTGGTTGGACATTTTTCCTCAATCTGAAGCTGTTTTCAACTGGCAATTGCTGTCTGACCACTGTTACAGCATTATCAAACCAGAAGCTACTGTGAACTGTGGTGTTAAACTGTTCAGGTTCTTCAATATGTGGACAGAACATGAAAAATTTAAGATTATTGTCCTGCAAAGCTGGTGCAAGCCTATCAAAGGGTTTGGGCTGGATCGAATTTGTAGAAAGTTGAGCAGGCTTCAGATTGTGCTTCGAAATTTCAATAAGCATATCATGGGCGATGTTGCTCAGAATTATGTGTTGGCTAAGGAGAAGTTTCAGGCTGCCCAGTTATCCCTTCAGAGTAATCCTCACTTGGTTGATCTTCAGAGAATAGAAGCTGCTGCAGGTGGCAAGTTTGAGTACCATGCCAGAACTTATGAGAGTTTCCTGAGACAGAAAAGTAAAGTGGACTGGCTGCATTATGGGGATGACAACACGGCATATTTTCATGCTTGCTTAAAACAAAGAAGAGCCTCTAACTGTATCACTTCAGTAGTGACTGAATCTGGTAAGAGTATTGAAAAATTTGATGATGTTGTAGATCACTTTGTGACTCATTTCCAGGAAATTATGGGAAGCAAAAGCATGGCCTCAAGGTCCATTCAGAGGTCCTGTTTTAGTCTTGGTCATAAACTGACTCTGGACCAGCAGGTTAGTTTAGTGAAGCCATTCACTACCAAGGAAGTTAAAGACGCTTTGTTTAGCATTAACTCTATTAAAAGTCCGGGGTCGGATGGGTTTGGCTCAGGCTTTTTCAAAGTATTGTGGAGTGATTTAGAGGCTGAAATCTCAGCAGCCATCATGGATTTCTTTGAGTGTGGTAATCTGCCTGAGGAAGTTAATAAGGCTACTATTTCCTTGATTCCTAAGACTGATACTCCTACTCGGGAAGCGGATTATTGGCCTTTTGTGTGTTGCAATTCTATTTACAAGTGCATATCTAAAATGCTTTGTGGTAGATTGGCGATGGTGCTTCCTAGTCTTGTTCATCAAAATCAAGGAGCCTTTGTTAAAAATAGGTTATTGGCGCATAATATTCTTATTCTTCAGGATATTATTAAAGGTTATAAGAGGAAAAAAATTTCCCCTAGATGTGTTTTGAAAATTGATTTGAGCAAAGCCTATGATATGCTTGATTGGAATTTTTTGGAGGCCATTCTCACTGAATTATGTTTTCCGGCTAAATTCATCAAATGAGTTATGGCTTGCTTGAAGGATCCAACTTATTTGATACTAATGAATGGGAAGGTTCAAGGGGAGTTTAGAGGTCGGAAGGGTCTTAGGCAAGGGGGCCCGATTTCTCCATTGTTGTTTGTACTAGCTATGGAGTATTGTACCCGGTTATTATGTCAAGCTTCCATGGATAAGGGGTTCCGGTTTCATCCTAAATGCAAGCACCTTAAGATTGTCAATCTCTGTTTTGCAGACGATTTGGTCATATTTTGCAAGGGTGTCAATAGCTCGGTTCAGATTATAAGGTATAGTTTTAATGAGATCTGTTGTGCTTCTGGTTTGGCTGCAAATATGGACAAATCTCAGGTCTATTTTGGTGGTGTGGCTGAAAAAGAAACTCAACAAATGCTTGAGAGGCTCCGATTCTCTGAAGGAACCTTCCCCCTAAAATATTTGGGAGTTCTTCTTTGAACAACAAGATGGAAGGCTGGAGACTGTGCTATCATTATCAAAAAGATCCAGTTGAAATTACATACTTGGGCGAGTCGTCACCTATCTTTTGCGGGGAGGGCGCAATTAATTAACTCTGTGCTTCTGAGTATAAGATCTTTTTGGATGAGCATTTTCATTCTCCCTAAGAGTGTCACCAAGGAAGTGGATCGGTTATGCAGGAACTTCCTTTGGGGAGTTAAGGACAGTAATAATCAGCGAAGTAAAATGCATTTTACTGCCTGGGATCAAGTGTGCCTGCCTAAATGCATGGGTGGTCTTGGTTTCAAGGATAGTTGTAATTGGAATAAAGTGCTTCTTGCCAAGTTTGTTTGGGCTGTGTCTTCTAAGCAAGACATTCTTTGGGTTAAGTGGGTGGATTCGATCTATCTGAAGGGTAAAGACTTCTGGAATTATAGAGCTCCTCAGGATGTGAGTTGGTATTGGAGTAGATTGGTTAAGCTACGAGCTAACTTCCCTGCTCATAGGCTTGATGAGGCAGTCAAACATAACAAACTTTGTTTGAAAGTTCAGTACCACAGGTTGCTTAACAAGGACAGAGTTAACTTTGCGAATGTGGTCTGGAATACTTTGACTGTGCCTAAGCACAGGTTCATTCTTTGGCAAGCTACTCTGGGCCATCTGCTCACACGAGATAAGCTAAGTCTTTGTCATCTGGATCTGCCCACAGTGCTTTGCCCGGTGTGTGAAGAGGAGCAAGAGTCCCACTCTCATCTTTTTTTTGCTTGTCCTTTCTCTCGGCAGGTAAGATCTCAGGTGGAAATCTGGCTGGGTAGAGATATTTGGCCGAATTTGTATGTTGAGTGGTGTGCTTGGATGGCTGGTAAGCCGAATGGGCTGAAGCAGATTGTTGTTTCTTCTGCTTTAGCAGCAGCTGTCTACCTGATATGGAGGAATAGGAACAAGTGTATCTTTGAGTTTAGTTCTTTTTCTGTGGGCTTTGTTGTTCAATTGATCAAGTACTTTGTGAGGGGTAGGCTGTCTAGTCTTCCTAAGAAGAAAATTAGGAAAAATGCTCTAGCTTTTTTTGAAAAAGTTGTTCAGTTATAAGGCTTTGGAATTGAGAGTTGTCTGGAGTGGTTGTAATTGTTTGGTTTGTTCTCAATATAATTCCTTTTCATAAAATAAAATAAAATTGTGTATCTCTTATTTTCTTTTATATAGAATAAATAGACATTATTATCATGATAATAATAATAATAATAATAATAATAATAATAATAATAATGATAATAAAATAAATGATAATGAAAGACAAAGTCTTACATTCCATTTTAAATTCCTTTTCAAAATGTTTAATTAATTAATTAAATAAAATAAAAAATCAATAATAGATTAGCATCAGTAGTGGTACACGCATAGGGCTGTCCAAGAAGCCCCATGCGTGTAGCACTTCCTTGAAAAATGAGATTTGATTTTTTCATGCATTTTTATTTTAATTAATTAATAATTAAAACCTCAATAAGGTATCACATTTTAAAGGAAAAGATAACAACTTAAATTTCAAAATTCAAAATTTTAATTTCCATCATCATCTTATTTATTAATTTTGACTATTATTATTATATTAAATAAATATAAAAATCAAAACACTATCCATATTTATCCTTTCACACTTATATAATTGATTAAAATCTATTTATTTTATTTCTACACAATTTCAAAAATTGCACAAATGCAATAATAAATTGTGCAACTTCAATTATCGCATAATTGCATATTTATCCCAAAGAATAAATATTCTCTCAAATAGCCCATTCATAGTTTGAGCCTTGTATCAAGTCTTACCTTGAATAGTGTTGATGCAGCCACCCCGAGGACCTATGGACCAATAATTCCAAGCTCCAATAAATAAAAGATTATTAACCAAAACTCTTTGATTCAATAATCATATTTATTAATCTCATGGTTATTCCACTATAAATATGAGACTGCATTCTTGAGAATTAAAGACATATATTTACTGAGTAGTTTATTGTAACCATAAAGTGTCCATTGATATAATCATTACATACAAATTAATCCTCTATTAATGATTCAAAATTAAGTGGGAATAAAATTACCATTATACCTTTTTCATTATATCTTGATTCCTAGTGTACCATTGACTTTACTAGTGAAGGTTAATACATAATCTGATTATGAATCCGACATCAATAACCTTTTCAGTTCTAAAAGCCAACCAGATAGATTCAATCTATAAGAAAGTATAGATTCCATATCTGTTAAGCTATGCCCCCAACAATATACATCATTGAGTCCCCAAAACAATAGTTCTTAGCCTGATCATTCTGACGAATCGTAACACATGAATCAAATGATCAAATGACATATATAAGATTTCATAGTAACTTCAAGATTAAGATCACTTTGTGTATGATCATCTATTGATGTGTTTTATATTATTGCAAAATGATATTTAAATAAGTATTATTAAATCACATCTGGTCCAGTTCTACATACTCTCAGGATGCAAAGTACCTACACTATAGTGTCCTACTACACTAGTAACCCGGGTCTAGGTCACATGTATTCATAATACTAGTGGACTGTACTAGCAGTAATTAATCTAAAGACTCCATTACTTTATTTTACTGCTAACTATATAAGTTCATTATCTCAATCTCGACCCTCTCATACCAATATGAGATTGAGACCACATAGATGAACTTGAGAATTTTATGATATTTACTTAATATTATTTACAATAATATAGTATATAAGCTACATATATACAATAATTTAATTAATTCATTTATTTCATTAAAATCATTGTTAACTACAATTGCTTTAAGGGCACAATTCCAAACAACCACACGACCACCACTCTAAGATGGGATATTAGGCCATGTCAGATTGAACTTTCAACCTTTGAAAGTGAGAATCCAGATGGTAGGCTTCTTAAGGCGAAGCGATACTTTTCTATACATCGCATGACTGATGCTAGGTCTTTGGAGAAGACAGTGATCGACCTTGAAGGATAAGTGCTCATCTAGTTCCAATGGAAGTAGTACTGATGACCATTTGTGACTTAGGAAGACTTGAAAACTTAGATGATTCGTCGATTTTGACCTCTTCTAGCAGGATCTATGTATCGTGAATTTCTAGCTTTGAAGCAGGAGAGTACCATCCGAGAATATCGGAAGCGGTTTGAATTACTTGCTTCCTCACTAGACGGAATCTCAGAGCAAGTTTTGGAATCTACTTTTCTTAATAGGCTTCAATTAGATATTAGTCATGAGGTAACTACACTTGGGCCTAGTGGGCTTGAGCAATCTATGGAATTGGCCCAAAAGGTGGAAGCTAAATTAATGGCCCAATGCACTACCAACTTTAGTCCCAGTATAGGGTGCTCCCCTGAGGCTTTTTCTTCTTCAACCCCAATGGGGTATTCACCACACACGACAATCACCAAAGCCGAGCTTGCCTTCTGTTGACTTTTTGAAGTGGAACTTCAGCAGAAGCGTGCACATGACTTGTGCTACAAGTGTGAGAGAGGTATTCGCCGGGTCTTTATTGCAAGATGAAAGGGTTACAAGTTCTCTTGCTGCAATATATTGATCCTGGAGATGTTGAGGACGCCATTGCTAACACTACATTTGATTTATCTAACCCACTTGCTACATCGAGTCCTTTTCCACCTTGAGGACAAGGTATAAGTTGGGCGTCAGGTAATTATACACCACCAACCCATACATCTATGTTAGGAAAATATGGTGATTAATGAAATATTTGAGAATGTGACTGTTGACTTGTTTTCTAGCCAACTGACGCGGAGTCAAATATTTAATTAGAGAGCTTTCAATTAGACAATCAATGAGCAATAAATGAGCCAAGAACCTAGTAATAATAAGCAATAAACAATAGAGAACACCAGGATTTATAGAGGTTCTGCCCCAAAGATTTGTAAGGACCTACATCCTCTTAGATTTTTATTAATCTTGAAGGTTTACACAAGATCACAAGGGTTTACAAGTGGATTTCTATGTGTAAATGACAATACAGAATAGCAAAATGGCTACTAAGTACCAAGTCAGGCTGCTCAGTATATTCATGGTGTTGGGTGGTAGGCTATTTTTCTAAAACACCTCAACTATGGTGGAGGGTTTGTATTTATACTAATCTTGTCACCCAAGGGTTGCGCCCGAGCGTAACTGATGGGAAAAAAATCCCTATATTCTTCCAGGTAGTTGCTTTCCTATTCTTCAGGAGCCTTAACAAAGTTTTTAGGGCTGTTAGGCACTCTTTGTAGGTGGTTGGGTGATTCTCATGGAGTTTCTACGGAGAGTGTAACGACTTTCATCCCAGCAAGTACCGACCAACAAGTATCTGCGCGTCTTGCTGAGCAGGTGAGCCTATAGCATGCCAAGCGGTAACTCGTTCGTATTCCCTGCAGGTATACACTGACCAACTTGCCGGGAGTTCTGCCCAGTCTGCTCCACGTGTCAAAATTTAGTGCCACGTCAGATATGCCAATTTTTTGAATAACATTTGCCCCCTAAGTTTGCAGTGGTGCTAAGCAGCATGGAAACTTTCATCTGGAGGTCACCTCGTCCAGTCTGGTCAGTAGTACACACCCTTTGCTATAGGGTATAACACTTGGTGTAGTTAATAGCCTTTGTATTTCTAAAAAATGACCTTTCAGTTTTTCCTACCAGTTTTTGGAATCATAAGGCATCATAATAGTTCTCCATTTAGTTTACCGTGCAGTTACCAAAGAGTGGTTGAGGTGAGGTGATTGAATGGGCGTGCTGACATGTCTAGGGAGATGTGTCTGTGGTGGCTAAGGGGACTGCTGAGTGGACTGATGCATTGAATTTCTACAGGGAGGAAATCGTTTCCCTTGGTTATAAAAAAAATCAGAGCTGACCTGGAAAATCCTAAGTCTTCTCTTCCCAGCCTGTCTGAGAGAGCTAGCCTGTTCTCCAATCCCTATGTCTCGCTACCTTCACACTATGAACCCGTCTTTGGCACCGTACTACTGCAACAAGTAATTTTTCCAAACTTCTTTATTTCACTTAGCACTGTCTGTGAGAAAATGTTTTCCTTTTCTTCTGTCTGCATTCTTTACTGTAACCTTGGGTGGCATTTTCATTTTGTTGGAATCTAGGTTTGAATGAATGTTTCAGGTTGTTCTTGGAATGGGTAATCTATTTGAACCTCTGATTTTGTAAAAATTGTGTTTTAACGTCCCCTTTTTGTTGATTTACGCTTGGTGTTCATGAAGGACACGAAGAATACCACTCAAAAACCTTTTTGGGGGAAAATATTTCACTTTCTTGAGTTATTTTGTTTTCAATTTGATCTACTCCTTATTCATCAGGATGCTCCATGTTTGTTCTAGGCTGGTCGGTATAATTTGGGAGCTTCTATCTACCAACTCTTTTCGGTGTTCTCGCCTAGCCCTTTCCTTTTTCTTTTTTGTGCAGAAGGGGGGTCAATAGTGAACTGTATTCCAAGATGTCATTTAAAATCGATGGCAGGCATGAAATGCATTAATCGGGATACTGAAGAAAAGGATCCCCATGTGGCGCGCTGTGCCACAACTGGGGCCAGGCAGAGGGTCCCACCCGTTGAGGAAGAGCCGAGCTCTTCTAGGCAAGAGGAGGAATATGACACAGAGATTCATACCAAGGCCGTCCTTAACCTGGCCTCAGAGGTAGAAGATGCCCCTCTGTATGTAGTTCCTAAGAGCACAATTTATGATATACAGTTGCAAAGTATCAGGGAGCATTTCCATCTTTAAACCTTCAGTCGTACAAATCGCTGAATACCGTGGGGCTCAATTCTGCGCCTGGAGTAGATATCATATGAACACGGGTGCCACCCTTCCTCTTCTTCCATACTTTCGCAGTGTGGTAGATTACTTCGGGCTTTATCCTACCCAGATTAGCCCTAAAGGCATCAGATTTCTCTCCGCGCTTTATGTTTTGTACCAATCTTTAGACTGGCCGAAACCTACTGCTCAAGAAACCAATTATCTCTTTGATCTCAAATTCATCCCTTGCCAAGGCAAGTAAGAGTATTTCTATTTTAGCCATCGGGACTCCAATATTTACCTGTCGAACACTGAAGGCAACTCAAAAGTTGGGGAGTATGCTAGTCAATACTTTGTCACAGATACTATTTCTGCCAATCACTTGTCATTTCGTCGTAACAATCCTTTTAGCTGGCCGGCCCCCAGTAAGGAAATGTAGACAAGGGCTAGAAAACTAGCTGCTGTGGATCCCAACAACAAGGATCTGGTGACCTTGACTACAGCGGAAAAAGTCATATCCGTTGGGCTCTACCCTAACCCCAAAACAAGGGCAATCGCCCAAGAAACCTTCATCTATTTCTAAACTATCTAGCTCACCACTAACTAAGAAAAAAACTAGAGCGTCAATCCTCTCGTCCAAACCTTGCATGGCTCACTGGACCAAGAGTTCGGCTGGTGTTGTCCTCAAGGAGCCTACCGAGCATGGCAACTCCAAAGCTACCACCACCCCCAGCCTGGCAAAGGCAAAGAGGCTACAATAGAGCAGGTACACTTGGACTCATCAAATAGTGATGGGAGTCTTCCGCTCGACGCAGCTGACTGCTCGGGGGAGTTGAAGAGGGTGATCTGACTCTCTTTCCAAACGTACTTTTATTCTTTGCCCAATTATAATGAATTTTATGTTTGTCTGTTTTGACTCTGCTCAGAAATTTTTCTAATCCTTTGTTTTCATTTTGCAGATATGTCATCCACATTTTGCAAGAAGTTTGCTCAGAAACACACCAGTGGTCCTAACAGTGAGGTTTCCCTGCCCAAACGTCAAAAGGGTGACCTTCTTGCCGGAACTGCCGAGCAGGCCGATAAGACCCTTGACAAGGCCTCCTCTCGGAAAAAGGCCCCCACACCATCGTGCAACTCAGGCAAAGGCAAATGATTATCTATTGAGGACGACACCCATATTGTCGCTGCACCGGAGTTGACCAGCCCGAGAAAAGCTCCTGATGGAACTGTTGAGAATCCTGCTGAGGAGGCTTATGGGCCCCTGAAGAAAGCCTTGGCCATCCAACAAGGACACATAAAAAGGGTGTCTACTTCCCAGACTGAATTCATTGATACCCTTAGTAGTAAGTCTCTGGACTTCATTACTAGCGCCAGTCTTCAGGATGTTACTAGAGTAAGCAATAAATTTGTTCGATCTCTGAATGGTCTTTCTTTTCTTGTTATTTATTATGAATTTCTTTATTCCACATTGCAGGGTATGTTGGCTCTTAGATATGCTCATTACCAAGACAAGGGGGTGAGCAAACATGTAATCGGCCTAGTGAAAGAGTCTAAGGATAAAACTTCTCAGATTGCCCATCTGACCGAGCAAGTCTATCATCTTCAACAAGTTGCCGAGCAGATTACCAAGGAAAATGAGGGGCTTAATCTGCAGCCGCGCAGAGGAATCTCGACGTTAACCTATTGGAAAGAAGGATTGAGGAATTAAAGGAGAAAAATGCTACTGATGGAAGGGCCCTCAGGAGGAAAAAGATAAGTTGGCAGACGCTCTTAAGCAAGAGAAAATTGACAGGGCCGCTGATGCTAAAGCCTTGGAGGACTTTGGTAAGAGCACCTTCTATGATTTTTGGGCTAGCAATAGGACGGAAAAATTTAGCTATCTGGGAGAGGCCTATGATGAGCTGATGCACTATTGTGCTAAGTGTGAGAAGAACGCGGCCCCGGCCGAACATACCGAGCAACTTCCAGCCTCCGAGTTAGAATCTACTGTTCCACCCACTGAGATGATTATCATAGCCCCTCAACAAGATGTCCTACCTTCCATTCCAAGTGTTCTAATTGAGGCTCCGATCCCTACCGACCAGTCTAAAAGCGTCCCTGCCGAGATCCCTGTCATCGAATCCGACCAACCACTCTAGAGTGCTTGATAAACTTTACCTGTTATTATATCATTATTACTTTTATTGTTGCAAAGACAAAGATGGCTGAGCCAAGCAGCCTTTAATCTCGAGCAATCTCTTACATTAGCCAAAATAGCATGGTTGAGCCGAGCAGCCTTTAATCTCGAGCCATCTTTTTCCTTTTTATAAAATGCTTCACATTTCAGCTATCTATTTGTTCGTACTGTTATTTTTCCTTGCTACTTGACATATACTGTTTTTTTCGAGCTGTGCGTCTCTGTGAATCGAAGCTATTCAATTTTTTTTTGAATGAGTTGTGAACAAAAACTTTTCAACCCTATCTACAAAAATTGTTTTATGGTTCTTTTTGTTGCTTGGTATATATCGATCGAGCAACGCACAAGCACTTTAACATTAATAAAAATTAATGTTTCTAAGTCCTTCTGATTACGTGCTTTTCTCTCTACTTGTCCATGTATGCATATGGTGCCCCCCAAGTGAGCGAGCAGGATTCATAATTCTTGGGTTATCTTCTTGGTCACTTGCTAACTGACCATAGCTGTTCATAATAACATGTTTGGTGGTACTTGGGTTTGCCAAAACCTACAAAGGTTTTATTCACTGCTGATAACCTGTGAAATAAATCACTAATTAGCATGACAGTCATTATCGAAATAAGGCTTGTAACAATGGAAAGAAATCATGTCTTATTGATTAAAAGTTAACAATACAAGCTGTGTCGCTACGCTGTAGCTTACATTCGTAAATATTAATTATTACAATAAATGGGAAAATCGTGTCTGTGCATAATTAATATAGCTAACTTGAGATAGTCGGTGGTATGGGTAGTTCGTGCCTGTACTGACCAGTCAACGATAACTTAAAAGTGATATTTGTTGGTAGTACTTCCTCAGGAGTTCCCCATTCCAATAACGGCGGACAGGTACTAACTGGAGATCTTGGTCATACTGTGCTATCTTGTACGTGCCCTGTGGTACTATCTCCGTGACCTGGTAGGGGCCTTCCCAACTTGGGCCTAATACTCCTGCGGAAGCATCTCGAGTTTTTGGGAATACTCTTCATAGGACTAAATCACACACGTCGAACTTTCGTTCTTTAACTCTAGAATTGAAGTATCGGGCGACTTTCTGTTGGTGGAAAACTAGGCGTTTATTGGACCTTTTGCGTCTTTCTTCAATCTGGTCTAAGGACTTGGCCAGCAGTTGGTGATTACAATCTTGGTTGCATGCTATACGCCGGTGAGAAAGTGGAGTCACCTCAATGGGAAGCATCACATCATACCCATATGTAAGTGCAAAAGGGGTATCACCAGTAGCTGTTTGTTTGGTAGTCCTGTATGACCAGAGTACCTCAGGCAATTTCTCAGGCCAGTTTTGTTTGGCCTCTTATAGACGTTTCTTCATGGTGTCTTTGAGAGTTTTGTTAACTGCTTCGATCTTCCCATTTTCTTAAGGGTGTAAGACTGCTGAGAAATTTTTTGTGATACCGTGCTTGGCACAGAAATCAATAAATAGTTGGCTGTCAAACTGGGTGCCATTGTTGGATACTATTTTCTAGGGTAGACCAAATCTGCAGATTATATTTTTCACCAAAAAGTCCAATACTTTTTGGGAAGTGATGGTTGCCAGTGGCTCGGCTTCCGTCCACTTGCTGAAGTAGTTAACAACCACTACTACATATTGAACTCCTCCTTTTCCCTTTGGTAATCGACCAATGCAGTCAATTCACCAAATGGAGAAGGGCCACGGGCTTTACATTTGAGTAAGTTAGTTTGGTGCTGCTCGAGGTATCTTGGAAAATCTTTGACACTTGTCACACCTTCAAACATATGCAAAGGCATCTTCATTCATAGTTTTCCAGAAGTAAGCTTACCTCACAATCTTCTTAGACAGACTTTTCCCCCTTGCATGGTTCCCACAAAAATCCTCATGTACCTCCTCCAGCAGCCGCCATGCTTCATTTTGGTTGACACACCTAAGTAATGGCATAGAGAATCCTCTTCTGTACATAACCCCATCAATAATTATATACTGAGCGACTTTCCTCATTAATTTTCTGGATTCATTGGGAGTATTGGGAAAGATGTCATGTTCCAGATAAGCTACAATTGAGTTCATCCAGGATGGAGTGTCATCCATAAGAAAGACTCGTTCTAGCAGGTTGATACTTGGTTCAGTCATGTATTCAATTGGGACTAGGTTGGCCTTGTTCATTACAACACCGCTAGCTAGTCTGGCCAGTGCATCTGTAGTGACATTATGCTCTCTTTGTATATGTTTGATATTGTACCTTTTAAGCTGAGCAAGCATGACTTTGATTTTATCAAGATAGGCCATCATTTTCCCCCTGAGTTGTATACTCTCCGAGGATTTGATTGACAACTAATTGCGAATCACTGTATATATCTAGGACTTCAGCCTTTACCTCCCTGGCTAGCTTCAACCCCACAATTAATGCTTCGTATTTTGCTTCATTATTGGATGCTTTAAATCCAAAACAAAGTGCGTAATGGATGTGTTGCCCTTCAAGAGGGATTAATGTCAGACCGCCCCAGACAGCTGATCGGTAGAAGAGCCATTGATGTGTAGCTTCCATACATGGGGTTCTTCCTCAGAATGATCAGTGTTGCATGCTGGGCGCTCCGTGTTCTACTCGGCACCTGTACTGGGTGGTGGTCCAGAATTTGATGACAACTTGGCCATTTCTTCATTTTTATCTTGTATACCAGTACATTCAACTGCAAAATTTGCAAGAGTCTGGCCTTTAATTGCTATTCGGGGTTGGTAAGTGATTTCATACTGTCTGAGCTCTATAGACCATTTTAATAGCCGACCAGAGGTGTGTTGTTTTTGCAGGACGTGGTGCAATGGTTGGTCGATAAGAACCCTTATGGGATGAGCTTGGAAGTACGGGCAAAGCTTCTTGGATGATAGGAGCAGGAAGTAAGTTAATTTTTCAATTAGAGGATACCTGCTTTTGGCTTTGACCAACCTCTTACTGACATAGTAGACTGGATGCTGAATCTTTTTTTCTTCTCTGACCAGGATTGCACTGACAACGTGCTGAGTTACTGCCAGGTATATGCATAGTTCTTCACCCTCCAAAGGTTTTGAAAGGATCGGGGGTTGTGCTAGCTACTACTTTAGAGCTTGGAAGGCTTGTTCACATTCTTTAGTCCATTCAAATTTCTTTGTGCCTCTGAGGATATTAAAAAATGGAATACACTTATCAGTGGACTTAGACACAAATCTGCTAAGTGCTGCTATGCATCATGTCAGACTTTGCACATCCTTGATCCTGGTTGGAGAGGGCATGTCCAATAGTTCCTTTATTTTTTTGGGGTTTGCTTAAATTCCACGAGAGTTTACTATAAACCCTAAAAAATTTTTTGACCCCACACCAAAGGAGCATTTTAAGGGGTTCAATTTCATTCTACACTGTCTCAGAATGTTGAAGCATTCTTCCAAGTCTTCAATGTGCCCCCAGCCTTTTTGGATTTTACCAACATATCGTCTACGTAAACTTCCGTGTTATTTCCTATTTTTTCTTTGAGCATAAGGTTTACTAGCCGTTGATACGTGGCTCCAGCGTTTTTCAGGCCGAACGACATAGCTTTATAACAGTACAACCCCACATCTTTGTGGAAGCTAGTGTACTCCTGGTCGGGTGGATGCATACTTATCTAGTTGTACCCCAAATAGGCATCCATAAAAGTTAAGATCTTGTGGCCGGCTGTAGCGTCCACTAATTGGTCAATTCTTGGAAGTGGGAAGCAGTCCTTCGGGCATGTCTTATTTAAATTAGTGAAATCTATGCACACTCTCCACTTGTTATTAGGCTTTGGCACCAATACATGATTGGACGCTCATACTGGGTAGAAAGCTTCCCTGATGAAGTTGTTATTTTTGGAGCTTCTCCACTTCTTCCTTTAATGCCATTCCCCTTGTTGGATCCAGTAACCTCCTTTTTTGCTGTACAGGCTTGAAGTGTTCAGTATCAATGTTGACAGTGTGGCTTATAATGGTTGGGCAGATTCACACCATATCATCGTGAGACTAGGCGAATACATCTTGGTTGTTCCATAAGAACTAGATCAAAGCGGACCTTTTGTTCCGGGACAACCCTTTCCCTACATTGAATACCTTGGTTGGGTTCTTTGGATCAAGCAGGACCTCTTCTAATTATTTGACTGGGCCCACTCTCGTATCAATATCCCCAAAATGAGGGTGTATGTCCTCCCCCCCCCCCCCCCCCCAATTTTGGGCTGCATCCTATTTTTGGTGATTGGGGCTTGCAGGCTGTGCAGTGCAGGCTGCCTTCCCTGCCCTTTTTACTGAGGAATTATAACATTCTTTGGCCACCAGTTAGTTCCCTTTAAGACATCCTATACCTACTCGGGTTGGGAATTTTGGAGCAGCATATTGAAGATTGAAGTGATTGCTCGGAGGTCATACAGGGCTGGTCAGCCTATCATGGCATTGTACGGAGAAGGGATGTCTATCACCACGAACAAGGGCATTACATGTCAACGACAACCTTATGCATTCTGTTGGGGCCATGCCATTCCCCGTGAACCCATACAAGAACTGCTCACATGGTTCTAGATCTCTAATGATCAAATTCATCCTCTCCAGGGTACTCTTGAACATGATATTGGCAAATGATCCATGGTCAATCATTGTTCGAGTTATGATCATGCTAGCTATTTGTACTTCTACCACCAAGGGATCATTGTGTGGATGATGTACATGACTTGTGTGTTCCTCGATGAACGTGATAGGCTCACACTCATAGCAAGGTTGTTTGGGAGTACGCTCCTAGACAACCTATACATCTTCCTCCTACTCGTGCCTAAGGGACGAGTGTACCTTTCTGGAGCCTTACTGGAGTTCCCGACCAAATGCGGGCTGCTGTAGATCATATGTAGTCGACCAGCAACATGTGGTGGTAGGATAGGCTTATTGCTCTAATACTACTGAGACGGTGGCTGAGAAGGCTGTTAAGGATGATGGTCGGCAGCAGGCCAGACATACCTCTTCAGATGAACATTGTTTTGTCTAATGAGGAATTCTATTTCCTCCTTCAAGTGGTTACATTCATTGGTTTTGTGACCATAATCACTGTGAAACCGACAGAACTTGGTCATATCTCATCTTTTAACATCCTTCCTCATTGGTGGAGGTCTTCTTTACGGTACGACAACCTGTGTAGCATTAAAAATGTCAGCCCGGGTCTCTAGCAGGATGGAGTAAGTAATAAATTTGGGAACATATTCCCATGACTTGGGCTGCTTAGTGGTCTTAGGTTTCTTGTTGTCATTCTGGTTACCATTACTTCCAGCCCCATTACTGTGTTTGCCATTCTTGGCCCCATTCTTTACTCCTTCTATAGGGTTAGTGGTATTTCCAACATCTGTTTTCTCCTACCCAGCAACCGCCTGAGTTGGATTATCCACCTCCCGCTCAGCCTTCTCAAGCTTGATAAATTCTTCTGCTCGATCAAGGAACTCCTGGGTGGTACGTGCTGCTTTCCTTTTCAAGCTGCTACAGAACAGACTCTTTACCTTAATTCATGAATTAATGGCTATTAATTTACCGTCATCACTAAGGAATTTTACTCTGGTGGCTTCCCTCATGAAACATTGAATATACTCCTTCAAAGGTTCATTATCTTTTTGTTTTATGTCCACCAAGTCATTCAGCTCGGTGGGAAGGGGCATTGCTGAGGAAAATTGGGAATAGAATGTGCGTACAAATCCATCCCATGATGTAATCGATTCTGGTGGTAGCTTAAAAAACCACTACTGGGAAATTTCTGATAGGGTGGCTGGGAAGATCCTGCACCTGGAATCATCCCTAACTCCCTGTAAATCATTCTATACTTCAAAGTGATGAACATGAGATACTGGGTGTTCTAGCCATGTATACATTTTCCATGTTGGCATTTTGAATTTGACAGGTATGGGCAACTGATTAATACATTCTGAAAATGGGGAACCTCTCTGCCTTTCCATTTGAATATCCGTTAATTTGGGGGCTGCCTAGTCCCTTACTAGTCGGGTTAACAGATCCAGCTGGGCTTGGATGTTAGGGTCTGCAGCATCCTGGGCTGTGCTGCATTGTGGGCCTCATCCATTCTAGGGGACCGAACAGGCTCAGGCGGAGCTATATTGTTCGAATCCCAATTTTCTCTACTGCGATTAAGAGCATCTCGAAGGTCTTCACCTCCCATGGGGCTCATTCGGTTGAAAAAGAAATTTTGTCGAGGTCTGCCCTCGGTATTCTGGCTATCTGCTCGGCTTGGCACTGGAGATACTCCCTGGAACCCTCCACCCTGAGGTGGTTGGTTTTTTGGGACATCCTGCCCTTGTGAGACAAACGATCCTTCGTTCTGGTTACCTCTTTGACTTTAATTATTTTGTTGGTGAACTTGACTTGTTGCTTCATTGTGGTCATACCCATCAGCATAATGGGGCCTATATGCGCTACTAACTTCTAGCTCATCTCTTCGGGACCTTGGTCGATACTCTTGATGCTGTCTGTATCGACCAGGTTGTTGTTGGTACTTATGGGGTTGACCATTCCTATTTGGTGTTGGAGCTTGGGGCTTCCCATATCGTCCTGCAGCGCCAGGATTCCTGTCATGGCCTCTAGCCTGAGATCTTGGCCACAAATTTTTGGCTTGGTCCTGTCCCATGCCATGCCTTGGTAAGATCTGCTCATTCACCAGTAAAGGTCGCCTATTGTTGTTTGCTTGAGTGCCCCGACCAGATTTGTGACTCTTGGTCATACCCTGGTTCCCATTTTGAGGTTGAGCCTTTAGCCCATGCGTGACACCTACACCGAAACCAAAAACAGGAGGGCGTTGCTGGTTTTGGGCAGTAGTTCTAGTTGTAGTTCCCATACCTTGGGTTTGCTGCTGCTACAACATATAATTACCGATGGACTCAGCTGCCTCTCGAGTACGGCGTTCCATGTCTTCCTGACGAGCCTGCACCTCCCAGGCATACCGATCCATCCACTATTGAAAATCTCTCCTTTGTTTTTTGAAAGCTTCATTAAGGGCCTCTTGCACAGTGGCTCACCCCCTGGTTCATGGAGGCAAGCTGATCTTGCATCTGCCCAACGACTTCCCTTATCTAATAAATTTCAGGGTCAAGTCCTTCAATATCTATGTGGGGCTTATTCCGTCCAGGACCTCCAGCTCTGGGTCCCTGTTGGTCGGTACCCTATGAAGCTGTTCCACCTGACGTTCGTGCCTGAGTGATTTTAGGGAAAGCAGCAGCTCCGTGTCCTGCTGCAGTGGGCCCAACGGTTTGATCCCCAACACCAGAAGGATTCCTAGGCGGCAAATCACTTCACTGCCCATTGAAATTTTTTATTGACGGGACTTGGTGAGAGACTTCAACTTTGGGCTCTGGAGGCTCTTGGCTTGATCTTCTAGTTGAGACTACCATCCTTGCAGCAATAGAATTCGAATGTGATTGTCTTAGGCTCTCAATGAAAGCACCAAAATGTTGACTGGTATTCTAGCAAACTAACGCGGAGTCAAATATTTAATTAGAGAGCTTTCAATTAGACAATCAATGAGCCAAGAACCTAGTAATAATAAGCAATAAATAATAGAGAACACTAGGATTTATAGAGATTCGACAACAAAGATTTGTCATGACTTACGTCCTCTTAGATTTGTATTAATCTTGAAGGTTTACACAAGATCACAAGGGTTTACAAGTGGATTTCTATGTGTAAAAGACAATACATAATAGAAAAATGGCTGCTAAGTACTAAGTTAGGCTACTCGATACATTCTTGGTGTTGGTCGGTAAGCTAATTTTATGAACCCCTCCACTATGGTGGATGGCTTGTATTTATACTGATCCTGTCACCTAGGGGTTGCGCCCGAGCGTAACTGATGGGAAAAATCCCTATATTCTTGCAGGTAGTTGCTTTCCTATTCTTTAGGAGCCTTGATAAAGTTTTAAGGGCTGTTAGGCGCTCGTGGTTGGGAAATTCTCGCGGAGTTTCAACGGAGATTGTAATGACTTTCATCCAAGCAGGTACCGAACAATAAGTATCTGGGCGTCCTGCAGAGCAGGTGAGCCTATAGCATGCCAAGCGGTTACTTGTTCATATTCCTTGCAGATATACACCGACCAACTTGCCGGGGGGTCTGCCTAGTCTGCTCCACGTGTCCAAATTTAGTGCCACGTCAGATATGCCAATTTTTGGGATAACAGTGAAATTTAGGGAATGTTTGTGATTTTAGTTTCCTATTTTATTTGTTTTGTTTCTGTTTTGATTTCAGCTTTGTTTGGAAATTCTAAGGGATTAAATAGGATGAGATGGGAAGGGTTAGGGAATGCTGAAATTGATGTATTTGAGCGCAGGCTGGAGAGAAACCAGGTCTCTTGAATATCCTGGAAGTGTTTCTTTATTTTTCTGGTATTTTAATAACAAATTTCCCTTTATTTCCTAGCTAGTTTTTGGGTTTCGTGAGGTACACTATTGTAGTGTATTAGGGTCTAACCCAAAAGAAACAACGATAGGATTCAGAGGGTTGTTTCTTTTGCAACAAGCCTTGACATGTGAAGAAAGAATGTACCAAGTATCATGCATGGCGTGCAAAGAAAGTTATGATTCTTACTTTTGTTTGTTTTGAGGTTAATTTAGCTTCTATACCTAGAAAGACTTGGTGGATAGATTTTGGTGCAACTACTCACATAAGTGTTTCTATGCAGGGTTGCCTGAGCTACTGAAAGCTAAATGATGGTGAAAGACACATATTCGTGGGCGATGGAAAATTGGTGGAAGTGGAAGTAATTGGGCCTTTTAGGTTGTTGTTAGGAACTGGTTTTTATTTGGATTTGAAAGACCTTTTAGTTGTACCGTCTTTTTGATGGAATTTAGTTTCTGTTTCTATGTTGGACAATTTTTTTATATTGTTGTTCATTTAGAAATAATTAGTTTAGTTTGTCTTAAAATTCAAATTTTATTCGAACTAGTTACTTGAATGCTTATGAGAACCTTTATTTACTAGAAACAATTGCATCCTATAATGAAACATTGCATGTGGAATCACGTGGTACTAAACGCAAATTAAATATGGGAAATTCAGCGTCATTATGGCATAAGAGCTTAGGTCATATCTCAAAAGGTAGAGTTGAGCGCCTTGTGTCTGATGGCATTTAGAGCCTCTTGACTTCACAAACTTTGATATTTGTGTCGATTGTATCTAGGGAAAACAGACCAAAACGAAGAGATTAGGTGACAACAGATCTTCAGATGTCTTAGAATTAATTCATACAAATATTTGTGGCCATTCCCTATAACATCTGGAATGGTCAAAAATATTTTATATGATGGCTCAGGCGAACAACGTCCAGGACTGTTTGCTAAATTCCTATAGGAATGCGCTATTTTCCCATAGTATACCATGCCATGATCAGTTAGCATGAGTGGTGTTGCTAAAAGACGAAATATTACTCTTAAGGCTATGGTAAGAAGCATGATTTCTTATTCTACCTTACCTGAGTCCCTCTGGGGAGAAGCATTAAAGACATCGGCTTACATTCTGAATAGAGTACCAACTAAAGCAACTACAAAAAAACCTTATATGCATTGGATAGGTCGAAAGCCTAGTCTGAAGCACTTTCACATTTGGGGATGTCCAGCTGAGGCAAGGCCTTATAGGCCATATGACAAGATATTGGACTCCAAAACTGCGAGCAACTACTTCATTGGTTATTTTGCGCGATCTAGGGGCTACACGTTTTATGATCCCACACTTTGCAGTATTTTTGAGATGAGTACTGCAACATTTTTTGAGGATATTCAGTTTGGGGGGGGGGGAGAAATAAGGTTAGAGACATTGCTTTTGAGGAGGAATTGAATTCAAACTCAATTCCTATTATCATTTTTTAAATTGTTCAAGTTCCTACACCTGTCATTGATTAAGAAGTGAATCCAGAACATCAACAAGACAATGTTGATCAAACCCCAATTCAATATGAGGTAATTGTTCCAGAAGGACAAAGTCAACAACCTCAAGAACCAGTGCAATTAAGAAGGTCCACAAGAGAAAGAAGAAATACTATTTCAGATGATTATTCTGTATTTCTTCAAGAACATGAGGATGAAAATGGAATGATGGAAGATGATTCAATAAACTTTCATTAATCCATGAAAAGTTATAATTCTCAAAAGAGGATTGATGCCATGAAAAAAGAGTGTGAGCCTATGCAAGACAATAAAGTTTGGGAACTTGTCCCATTATAAGAAGGTGAAAAACCAATTGATTGTAAATGGATATTTAAAAAAAAAAGAGCGATGTGAATGGTAATGTGGAGAGGTATAAGGTGTGTTTTGTTGCTAAAGGCTATACTCAGAATGAAGGCATTGATTATACATAGACTTTCCCTCCATTTTCACCAAAAGAATCTTTCAGGACAATTATGGCACTTGTTGCTCATCTTGATCACGAGCTACATCAGATGGATGTTAACACTGTGTTTCTCAATGGCGACATTGATGAGACACTTTATATGGTGCAACCAGAATACTTTGTGTCGGGAGATCCAAAGAATATGGTTTGCAAATTAACAAAATCCATCTATGGACTCAAACAGGCTTCTCGTCAATGGTATCAAATATTTCATCAAGTAATTGTTTCGTTTGCTTTTGATATGAATGTTGTTGACGATTGTGTATATCACAAGTTTAATGGGAGTAAGTATATATTCTAGGTTCTATATGTCGATGACATATTGCTTGCCACTAACGATATAGGCTTATTGAACGAAACCAAGAGATTCCTGTCTAAGCATTTTGAGATGAAAGATTTTCGGGACGCCTCTTTTGTATAAGGAATTTAGATACATCAAGACCGTTCTTAGGTTATTCATGGATTATCACAAAAGAGTTATATCGATAATGTACTTACAATATTTGACATGTAAGATTGTAGACATGGTGATATCCCTGTTGCTAAAGGAGACAAATTTAGTCTTAGTCAATGCCCTAAAAGTAACCTTGAAATTCAGGAAATGCAAAAGATTTCCTATGCATTGACTATTGATAGTCTGATGTATGCTTAAGTTCCACGTTCAGATATTGCATACATTGTTGGGATGTTAGGAGGGTATTTAAGCAACCCTGGTATGAACCATTGGATAGCATCCAAGAGGTTAATGAGGTATCTTTAGAGAACAAAATATTACACATTCACATATAAGAAATCAGATTGTTTGGAGGTCGCAGGGTATTCTGATTCTGATTTCGCTGGGTGCCAAGATAGCAGAAAGTCTATATCAGGCTATATTTACCTGTTAACTGGAGGAGCTATATCATGGAAAAGTGCCAAATAGACACTTGTAGCTTCTTCAACTATGGCAATAGAATTTGTAGCATGCTTTGAGGCATCGAATCATGAAATATGCCTGCAAAACTTTGTCATTGGGTTGCGTATTTTGGAGAATGTAGAAAGGCTACTCAAGTAATTTTGTGACAATAATTCATCAGTGTTGTATTCCAACAACAAGAGCTCAACTAAGTCAAATCATATTGACATAAAGATCGTACTTTTGAAAGAGAGAGTGCATAGTGGACAAATATCCATAGAGCACATTGGGACACAATAGCGAATTCGCTTACCAATGGATTACCACCCAAGGTCTTTCATGAGCACATTGCTCATATGGGTGTTGTATTGTTTGAGGATATCATGATTTATTGGGGGTATGTATTTTATTTTCTTTATGTTTGTTTCAGACATTTATGTAATTGGTTATTTTCTTATTAGAAATGAAAATTTTCAGTTCATTCACTCTGTTTTTGTTATATTTGATTCTGACCACACTAAAGTTTAAGGAGGACCAGTTGGAAGTTGGAAATAGGTATGTTTGGTTCACATTTCATGTAATTTCCATGCTATCCATGATTGATCTATGTCATTTGATTGTATTTGTATATGTGACCATTGATGGGTTTAGTCATGATTAATATGATAAAGACCGCTTTGATCCTATATGGATATGGTTGATGGACAAGATTGTTAAAGAATACATTTATAAGGAAACATATGTTGCTCAAGTGAGAGAATGTTGGATTAAAATCCTATTTTATGGGCACATACGTATAATGTATAATGGTATTATAAAGTGTGATACCAAATTAAGTGACAAATTATGTCATAAGTTTCATAGGGTATTAAAGTGTCATAGATTTAATGTCTAGAAACAGGAAAGTGAATTTTTTATTTTATAATGGGCATAATCGGAAATAACTAATTATAAATTATGGTTGTGGTCTCCTATATATATGTATCATTCTATTCTGTCTGCAATCTCATAATCAAAGAAGAAAAGAGAAACTTTTCTCTTATAGAGATACATATTATATAGGAATATCTAAACCCTCTGTGAAATCTGCAACAATGACTTTAGGTTAATGCTTTTTGCTCTCATGTTCATCTTCTTCTTTGATTTAGCAAAGGTTCTATAGAAACATGATTTATGTTTTTTTTTTTTTTTTTATATATTATAGCACTTTTTGTAACATATCTGGGATAATGTTGTAATGCCCTAAATTTCCTAATAAGGTTTAGGACCTTGATTAGGAGGCCGGGAGGGCCATAATTGATTTTTTATGGTATTTAATGATTATATGCATGTTTATGTGAATTATATTATTATATGATGGTAAAATGCATGCATATGGGTTCATATTTTAATTGCAAGGGCATTTTGGTAATTTGGCCGTTGGGGGCATGATTGTGTATTTTCATTCATATGGGTGAATTATAAATATTACCACACTATATGTGGATTGGCTCGAGCCATTCGGCATGAGACGATCATGGAATGCAAGTTTTCGGTCTAGTCATAATGGGATTAAGTTCGGGGCTCGGAGTGAGTCTCGGGGTAATTTGGTGATTAGAACGTTGCCGGGAATTAAAGGGTAACAGGATGCGAATTATTGGTATTTGAGAATATTGAGAATAATGGGAATTGGAGGGTGTTAATTATAATTAATGAGATAGGCGGGAAAGGAGGATTTTACCCTTGGGAGTGTTTAGAAGCCTTTATTTGACCTAGGGGCAAAATAGTCTTTTCACCCCTAAGATATATATCAGCCCTTTGAGCTTAGAAGGCTGTGGAATTGTTAAAAAACAGAGCATCATCAACCTTCTTTCTCTCCCTCACCCGTGCACCATTTTCCTTCTTTCTCTCTTTGGAATTTTGAAGCCAATTTGAAGGAATAAGCTAGGAAATCAAGGTTTGAGCTTAGGAACTTGATTCAGCCATTGAAGGGGACTCAAAACCATGCTTGAGGTAAGGAAACTCAGCCATGAAAGTCTTGTTATACCCTGTTTTCTTTTAAGTTTCAGCTTGTGATTTCTTGGTGGTTAGTTGGAATTAATGGAAGTTTGGTTGGTGTTTAACTTGGGTTTTGATGAGGGTGAGTTGTAGATGAAGTTTAGGGGTTGAATTGGGTGTTAGGTTGATGTTTGGGATTGGTTTGAAGGGTTGGTTCAAGGAGAACGCAGGGGAAGAAATTCTGTTTTTTTGCTGTTTTGCTTAATGAGCTGCGGCCTGTGTGTGTTTCTGGGGAAGTTTTACCCCTGTCTGAGGGTGAGCTGCGACATGGCTAGGGAAGGCCGCGGCCCATGAAGGCATTTTTGGCCAGAAATGGGTTTTTGACTTGGGGATGCTAGCTTTAGGCCTCGGGGTCGATCCTACTACCCGATTAAGTGTGGATTGATGTCCCGGAGGCTAGATATTGGTTTGGGAACCTATGTTGATCATTTTTATTGATGGTATCCTATATTTTTGGTTATGACTAGGTGACCGCTAAAGGACTAAAAGTTGATCGTTCTCAAGGGTTGTTCTTTTATTCATTCTAGCTCGAACCAGAGGTAAGAAAACTGCACCCCATATGTGACATGCATGGTTATGTTTGATGCATGTTGGATGTTTAAACGTAAACATTGATAGCATAATGAATGCTTGGCAATTTTGCCCGTTTGCATATAATTATTATTGAGGCATGCTGGATGATTAAGTGTGATGCATGTGATGCACAAGAAACATGTGATTAGGGCATACCATAAATGATGAATATGAGATTGGTCAGAGCTTGAGTCTCTGTGTTTGTGCATGATCATTATTATGCTAGCAATTGTTAAGTAAGCTTGCTGGATGCTCCATCTTTGGATGTTTGACATATGATATATGTTTGGTAGCAATGCTTACGTGTGCATGGTACTGACTCATTAGTCAGAATTGGCAAAGGTGTTAGTATCAACTGTGAAGCTGTGACTCATTAGTCAGGTTCGACAGTGGTACTGGGCACTGGTCACATTGTGCTGACTCATTGGTCAGGACGGCCTTAGTGTGTTCCACGCAAGCCAACAAATATTAGATCTAATCGACTCTCTGCATTGAATGACTCAAAGAGCATTAATGCCGGATCGACCTCAAGTTCGATGAATATTATAAGCGCTTGAAGGCTAGTGGCTTACCCAGCAGCCACTCTTCCATTTGAATTAGTGACTTGCTTGTCAGTCACTTAGTATGGTTTACCAGAACCTATTGAAGGCTAGTGGCTTACCCAGCAGCCACTCTTCCATTTGAATTAGTGACTTGCTTGTCAGTCACTCAGTATGGTTTAACAGGACCTCAAAGTGATATTCACTCATTTTATCAGAGCTATGAGCTCTGTATGATCATTTTGATCATCACACGCATGGCTTTGGGTGCTGAGCCCCATAGTGACTTTCTTGTTGGTCACTCAGCATGGTTTACCAGAACCTCAGGTGTTGAAACACTCATCTGATTAGGATTGACTTGATAGTCCTCCAATCAGAAGGGCAGGATTTTGATCCTGGATACCCCAGCATTGTTTGAATTCATTTGCATGCTTGAATACAGCTATGGTTGCTAGGCATGCCCGATATGATTTGATATCATGATATGACTGTTTATGAGCATATGAGTTTTCTTGCTGGGCTTCAGCTCATGGGTGCTTTGTGGTGCAGGTAAAGGCAGAAGGAAGCTGGACCATCCTTGAGTTGGAGATCTTAGGTGATGGCGTGTACATATGCAGCTGCTCGACCAATACTTGGGCGAGGTTTGAAAGTGGAACTAGGGTTAAACCCTGTTTTGCCGCTTAGAACGGCCTATTGTAAATGTTTTCTTGTAATAGACTCTGAAATTATATTTTTGGGATCCCAATGTATACATTAAACGTTCTAGTGAAATGTTATATCTTAACCAAAATTTTTAATCCCTAAACCGCTAATCACACTTAGCTACACGTCTATGGCCAAATGACTCGATTAGCGAGTTTAGTACTGTTTGCAATGTGCACTGTAGCGGTCCCTGGAGTTGGGGCGTTACATATGAATTGAAATATTGATATTTATGCATGTTGTTTGAATGTTTTATAATCCTATCATTTTAAACTTCCATAATCTAAGTTTATGTGTCTTAAAGACTGCGTGCGATTTTTTTTAAAGGAGATTGAAATTCATTATTACCATAAGTCCATAGAGTTTTATTACAATTAACATAAGCGAGAGAATATAAAATAATTTTTAGATTAAATTAAAGACTAAAATGTGTTTGGTTAAAATAAAAAATAATAATTTTTTTTGTAAAACATATTATGCAACTACATCTAAAAGCTGGGAAAATGTAAATTTATGAATTTTCTTATCCAAGCGTTAATCTATTATTCTGTTCAATGAGTATTTCAAACAGATAAAATTATTTTTAAGTAATTATGAAAATGGTATATAACCATTTGGTACCTTGTGTTTTATCGAAATACAGACTTGGTACCCTATGTTTTCAATAATGCTTATTTGGTACCATGTAATTTAAAATCGTACATATTTGGTATCCTAGACTCAAATTTGAACAATAAAATATTATCAATATGACCAAACTACCCTCAATTATATGAGTTTCAAATTCAAATTTAGTTGCTTAATTGCATATAATTTAGTGTAGTATAGTAATATTGATAAAAATTTGTTGTTCAAATTTGAATCCAAGGTAGCAAATATGTACGATTTCATATTACAGGGTACCAGATGAGCATTATTGAAAACATAGGGTACCAAGTATGTATTTCGATAAAACACATGGTATCAAAAGGTGTTAATTCTAATCTTTACCTTTTTAGCTCTCGGAATCCTTCAATTACTCTTTTCCAATGGTGTTAATTCTTGTGTACTTTTTGAAACATGGTAGTAATGGATAGTAGGTCTTTTATAATATAATAAAGAAAGACTACTCTATATATTTATATAAATGAGAGCACCAAGGAGATGATGTGTCACTCTAAAATTGATCTAAATCACTCTAACTATTTTATTATTTTGTCTCATTTTTTATTCAACTTTTTCTATGAAAAATATATTTTTATTTTATTTTCAAGGAGATGATGTGGCACTGTAAAATTTCTCTAAATCACTCTATCTATTTTCTTATTTTTTATAATTTTTTATTCAACTTTTTCTATAAAAAAGTATTTTTATTCTATTTAAAAAAATAATAATAGTAATTAACTCTACTTATTTTTATTTTAGTTTCTAAATATCTATCTATATATAATAATAAATTAATTAACTAATTTAAATGAGAGAGATATATAAGTGTTTTTTTAAATGAGAGATATTTTAAAAAAAATATTATAATTAAAATGAAACTTGCATGCATATATAAATATATAATACAATGACTAAAAAATTATTATATAAAAGAAAATATATTATAATCCACTCTATTTTATTCAAATATTATTTTAAAAAATTCAATACTAATTTTTTGTTAGAATTTTTTAATAATTTATTTTACCATTTTTGGTACACCCAAATTTTAAGATTAAATAAATAGCCTCGAAATGTCGGCTTGAAATAGTTAAGCTCAAAATAGCTAAGCTCGTGTATACGGATACTAGCAACATGCAAAGAAAAACTCTGGTTTGTGTTTTCCTCTGGTTCGTATTTTCTTCTCTGGAAGTTAAGATGCAAGTGAATGAATGAAGAAGAAAAAAAAGGTATATATATATATATATGCAAAAGGGAATAGTAAGGGTTGGATGGATCTGAGCCCTTGATTTAAGATAAAAGGTGATCTAAAGGACCACGTTTGTTCCAAAAAATTGGCAGCAAAAAGGTAATAGGAAAGGACATGCGCAGGTAGGAGAGTACTCAAGTACCGTCGGTGAGCAATCCCCTATTTACGCGTGTCCATATTCGAGTAAAGTAGGTGGACACGTTTTTCAAAAGTGAAGTTCAAAAGTTTCATTCTCAGAGGATTCGAACCAACACTTTTGAGGGGGAAAATGTTACACCGAAATTTCGAGAATAAAATAAATAGCCTCGAAATGTCGGCTCGAAATAGCTAAGCTCGTGTATATTGATACTACCAACACACTTATACGAATTGTTAAATGGTTCCAGGTCTGCTATCAACACTCTAGTCTACTTGCATATTTGTTACTTGCACTCGAGCATGAGTCGCATCATTCGAGCCTAAGTTACAGGCTTAAAGGCACCAACCTTCTCTGAGGAATGTACTCAACCAAATTACTAGATGAGGAGGAGGTTGTAACTGGAACGATGAGTTCAAAGCCTAGATCAGTCTTGAAAGCACGTCAGCACTACGATCGAGCTCAGTGATGCCTTTTGCCCGTATGAATGTTGTCAGGAAATCCCTATTCCATAGGGATTCGTTATTAATTGATATTAAATACCTATTATCAAGGGATATTATGTAATCAATGTATTTATTTCAAACTAATATGATTGATTGTAACTTCCTTGAATTAGAGGAGGATATTCTCATGACCAGTCTATATATAGCCTGGTTTGATTCATTTGTATTAATACACAAATTGTACTAGAGAATACTCTGCCAAATTACTTTCTGAAAAGGTTTTGAGAGAGTAGTGAGAATAATGATAGTGACTTGTGGACTAGAACAATTTGAACTGCTTAACCACGTAAAAAGCCTTTGAATCCTTCTATTTTTTCTGTATCTTTGTTTAGTGCTCTTCATATCTATGTTGACGAAAAACTGCGTCAACAATTTAGTGCTTTCGTTGAGAGAATTAAACAAATCTTTCTACTGTTTAATTGAAAACCTCCCGCATACCATCAATGGCAGTCACGAACAATCCTGGAACTTGTGGGCGACCATTGCCGCAAATCCCTGAGGAACGAATTCCTTAGACTGATAACTACCCGTGAAGGCCCAAGAATTAGCCTATGGCAGATCAGAGCCCCGACGAAGGAAGTGCATCATCCACCTCCAGGTGGCAACCTGCTCCAACCCCAAGGCCCGACGAGGATCTTCAATATAATCGCGAAAGGTATGTGCCCATCGTGGAATAGGAGAATCACAGATTGCGTGAACAGCTGGCTGAAGCCACATATTGAAACGAGGAATTGGCTAGGCAACCTGCTTAAGTACAGGCACCACCTCGGGAGTAAGGTTGCTAGATTGGCTGAACAAAGGTCCCAATAGGCCCAATAGAGGCCTAGGACAAATGTTGGTAACGGTCGTCCTGGGAGAAACACTCAAAACGCTGCTAGGGGCAACCCTACGGTGAGTGTAACTGTTGGAACGGGGAATAACCGAGCTCCTCCCGTAGCTCGGAGTGATAACCCTGAGCCTGTGTAGAACAACCCAGAGCTCGTCTAAGCCAATTCTAGACCCTCAAGACCAAATAATGGAAGGACACCGCCATCACTAATAAGACATCCCTCTCCAGCTCGAGAGGCACCCCAACCAGCTCCTAATGGGAACCGGGCAGGGGAGCGGGCACTCCAAAGACCCTCTCGGAGTGGGAGCCGAGATAGAAATAACAATGCTCGACCTGGACAAGGGGATGAACGAGAGGCTCCCTGAGGACAAAGGGCATCCCAACTAGTGGGAAGTCATATTTAGAGGCCACAGGCGAGGGGGCCTGTGGAAAACCCACCTCGCAACCATCGAGCTACACAACAACAACTTGAGAGGAATGTTAGCTTCCTCAGTGGAAGTCTGGACCTCAGCAGATCAGTGAGTGTATATAACACCGAACCCAGGAATACTGGGAATTATGAGAATGACTATCCTGATCTTCAAGATCACTTGAATCAAAATCAGGGGCAGGGTAACCCTTCAAACCCGAATTTATGAACACACTTGAATAGTCGAAAAGAGCCCATGCAACCAGTACACGGGAATTAGTATAACCCTGTATTGGGGCAAGGAGGTGAAGTTTTCACAAACATTAACCAGCTGCCCCAAGTGTAAGCTCAACCTCCGGTGGACCTTGTCCAAGAAAGAATGAACCAACTTGAAAAAGCATTCAGGCTCCTTCAAGAGGAGAGAAAGAAGAACAAGGTTGATGACTCTGATAATGTGCTCGAGCCTTTTGCTCCACACATATCAAACACTCCATTTCCTTATGGATTCAAGATACTCAACATGGCACCTTTTGATGGGACCTCAAACTCGTACAGTCACCTGAGTATGTTTAACACGATAATGCACGCCAGCAACGTCTGATACGAGCTTAGGTGTATGATTTTTCCAACCACACTGACGGGACCAGCGAAAAACTTGTTCGACAAGTTGCGAAGGCATTTGATGTCATCTTGGGAACAACTGGCTAATGAATTCAAGAAACAATTGAAAACCATGCTAGGAGTCAGGCACAAAGCCTCAACCTTGAGTAATGTTAGACAGCAGCCAGGAAAGTCATTAAAAAGCTACCTGGAAAGATTTAACATAGAGGTGGCAGGAGCCCGAAATGTCGATGACAGTGGTCATCTCATGGAAGTACGAGCTAAAGTGTTGCTAGGGAGTCCCCTTTGGGACAACATGCAAAGGAAACCCATAAGGACGATAATCTAGTTCAATAACAGGGCTCAGAGATTCGTCAACGTAGAAGAGGTGAGGTCAGCATTAAAACTGACCCCTGAGCCTATTATAACTACAACGACGAATGTCAACTCAGCCTCAACCAAGACTACGCCCTCAACGTCATGACCCTCAAGAGACAACCCTTCAAAAAGAAAGAAAAATGAAGGGAATAATTCAGAGGCGGACGGAGGAAAAAAGAAAAAAGGAGAGAAATACTTCTCCATTTACACAGTTTATACCGAGCTTACAGAAACTTGGGAGAACATTTTTATCGCAAATGAGAACCAGGCCCCATTCATGTTACCTAATCCGATGCGAAATCAGAAGTCCAAAAGGGATACCAATAAATTCTGCAGGTTCCATAGTGACATCTTTCATACCACCGATGAAGGCAGACAACTGAAGGACACTATCGAAGGTCTGATCTTGAGAGGATATGTTGGGCAATAGGTAAGAAATAGGAATCCCACCCAAGCATTGGCTTGACAGAGGGCAGCTCCTACATAGCCTGCCTAATAGAATACGACCCCACATGCAATGGAGGAGGATCGACCTTCCCTGATTGATGGGGAAGATGTCGTAACCATTGTCGGAGGACCAAATATCACTAGGTCGGGAAAAAATCTCTGAAGAGATATGTAAATGAGCTCAAGACGAGAGACATATCTCCCTACAAGCCTGAACCACGAGCTCCAAAACAATAGAGGGTTGAAACTCAAACCATTACTTTCATAGAAGAAGACGCCTCGTGTAACGTCCCAAATTTGCCAATAAGGCTTTGTGCCTTGATTAGCATGTCGAGAGCGCAATAATTGACATAATTATGTTATTACGTGGATTAAATTATTATGTGATTAGAAGTGCATGTTTAGGTGAATTAAATATGCATGTGGGCACATTTTTGTTAGTAGTGGCATATTTATAATTTTTGCTCGTTTAGGGCATAAATGTAAATTATATGTGTGTTGTGCTTAAGACCACGAGATTGTGGAGATTTATTTGTGATGTATGATCCAAGACGGTTCTAGGGAGCGGAGTAGCGAAATAGTCACAATGGGGTCGAATACCCGGCTCGGGGTGAGCCTGGGGGTATTTTGGGAATATAGTATGTGTTTGGAATTATTGCGTAATGAGTAGTAATTTTTTGATTGTTTAAGTATGTCGAGGATTTATTGGAATACTCGAGGAATTAGCGGGATGTGGCAAATGACTTGGACATTATGCAGTTGAGGATAGACTTAAGCTAATCAGAATTCTAGAGCTATGGAGAAAAAAAAGAACACACCCTCAACTCATCTCTCTCTCTCTACCTCTCAACACTCTCATTCTCTCTCATGGACAAATAGGAAACTTTTGCTAAATTCAAGGAAGAAGGCTTAGAATTCAAAAGGGATTGAAGCTAGAAGTAATTGGGTTTAGCTCAGACTAGAATCACACAATTGAGGTATGGATTTCTTTTGATTTGACTGAGTTTTTTGTTGTGGTTTAGAAGTTTTATGGGGTTGAACTTTTTGATATGATTTTTGAGTTTTGTTGAGTTTGTGGGGTAAGTTTTGTGGTATCTATATTAGTTATGCTACTTTGATATGAGTTGTAAACTAAATTCTACGTCTAAGTTTTGATTTGGGTGGATTCTAGAAAGTTTAGCTCATAAAAATGCATTGAATTTCAGAGTTTTGGGGCTCGAGCTGTGGCCCTGTACTTCAGGTGCCATTGCCTGTATGAACAAAGAGGCTTTGATGCCTCTGGTTTTTCCTAGGCACTGCGGCGTAGGCGGGTTGCGCCGTGTTCCTCAGATGAGAGAGTTGAAGCTTTCTTACTTGCAGCGGGCCGCGGCTCAAATTAGGGAAAATGAACAAAATAGGGTTTTAAGCTTGGGAATCCCAATCTTAGGACTCGGGAAGGATTCTACTACCCAGTTTAGTAGAATTCATGGCCCCGATGGCTAGTATTTTAATCCAAATTTCTTAATTGGTTAGAGCATTATGGATGGCTATTTATTGATGTGTTGTGACTAGGAAACGTTGACTTTTCATTTAAAAGTTTAATACATCCCAAAATGTTACTAACAGATGTTTAAAAGGGTATATACAAATCAAAAGTTACCACCATCCGGCGTAAGCGGAAAAACAAGGGATACAACCCTAGTTCCTCTGAGATATCCTCAACCGTGGTGGTCAAGCTGTCGCATATGTACACGCTACCACCAAAGCTCTCCAACTCATGGCTGGTCTAGCCTTCCTTTCCTTGCCTGCACCACATAGCACCCGTGAGCCAAGGCTCAGCAAGAAAAGAACAGTAAATACATATTCAAAATACATATCTAGCATACCCAATAGTAATAACCGACTCATTAATGCATAAGATTACAAATAAATTATCATTGGATCATTCTTGGGCCCGTTGCCCTGAATACATGACCATAGAGTCAACCTGGGGCCCTTGCCGTTAGCTCTGAGTAACTGGGCTTAGAGCTAGCAAAGTGCTTTGTTATTCAATGACCATAGGGTTGGTCAACATAATAGTACATCTCTAATTGCCGCCCTTAACTAATAAGCCAAGGCTTTAATCAGACATTCATATAACCAGACAAATAGATACACATAAGCATACTTCAGACAATACAAGTATGCATACATATAAATCATGGTATCTTAACCATTCAAATACAAACATAGTAATAACCACGTTGCTTAACGAGGCCGAGCCCTATTCATAGTTATAATAAAAAACCTGGCCAAGCCCTAATAACATATATCATGTATTGGATGTAGTTTTCATACCTTAGGTCCGAGAGCAATGTATATTAAGAATGACCCTCGAGCACGATCCCAGTTCCGAGCCCCTAGCAATAACCTAGTTACAACCAATAGAGAATCTCATCAAAACAAGCGAATAAAGGCTTCCAGAATGAGTCCTAGGCACCGGGCTATCGAATTATACTAAACCGGGTAGTAGGATCGATCCCGAGCCCTTAGGTTTGAGTTCTCGCACTCAAAACCTTCCCGGGGTTCAAAGATCCTTCAAGTGTCGCGACTCAAAACAAAAGTGTCGCGACCCGCCCCATGTCAAAGAGCCCGAGGCTCTCCTATGTTTCAACACCCACCGTGTCGCGCCCCTACTTGTGCCGTGCCTCAAATGGAGGTTTCACACCTCCTTCTCCTTCTCTTTCACGTGAGCTGCGACGCCCCAAGAACAGGGTCGCGACTCGTCATGAAAACTCAGAAATTTCCCCGTTTTCTTCAACCCAAAACCCACCCAAACTTAGCTAAATCCACAAAGTAAAGTTCCCTATCAACTCAACACCTCAAAACACACAATACCCATGCCTAAACTTTGCCAAAACCTTGTCAAATCCCAAAATTCAGAAATGAGTTTCTAAACTCCAAAACTTAGCTAAAACTAGAAAAATAGAGAGATTCAAGGCTCGAAATTGTTACCTCAGTTGCCCTAAGTGATGCTAAGCTTCTCCCCAAGCAATCCCGAGCCTAGGCTAGCCTCGATTCCTTCTAGATCGTAGGAATTCCAAAGGAATTTAAGTGAGTGTGTGTGTGAATGAGAGAGAGAGAGAGAGAGAGAGAGAGAACGTGTTTTTTTTCTATATGTTTTGGTGTTTGTGGTGTGTACTTATACTCTAAGTAACCTTAAGCAAATCCCGAAGCTCGGGTACCAAAAATGTCCCCAAGGGCAAAATGGTCAAATCCTAGAAATTCCCTCCTAATCTCACTAACTCCAAATATATCCTCAGATATTTATTCCCATTACTCGATAACCCAGTAATATACTAGATACCCAAAATACCCCTTGACACACCCCCGAGTCGGATATTAGGTCCCATTGTGACTTTCCCACTAACTTGATCCCTAGGATTGCCTCGTGCCGAGTAACCCAAATATATCCACATAATAATGTGTTCTCACACATATATCACATATATGCACACATATTCCAAATATACCCATAACGGGCCAAATTACAAAAATTTCCCTTCTAATAAGAAACGGGCCCATATGCATATTTAATACACCTAAACATGCATATCTAGTCATCTGATAATATAACTCACATAATCATATAATTACACACATATATGTCACATAAACACATAACTTTCCATAAATTTCCATCCTGGCCCCCTAATCAAGGCCCTAAGACTTATTAGGTAATTTGGGACGTTACAACTATTCCCTCCTTATAGAAATTTCGTCCTAGAAATTTTACCTGAATAGCTCGGGATACTAATTCTGCATATCTGCCCCCATCTCCTAGATCTCTTCCTCGACGTTGTTGTTCCTCCAAAATTCCTTAACTAAAGGTATAGTCTTGTTCGTTAGGACCTTGTCCTTCCTATCTAAAATTTGAATTGGCTGCTCCTGACAGGATAAATCTGTCTCTAGTTCCAGATCCTTGTAACTCAACACATGAGTCCCATATTATACATTCTTCCTTAGCATGGAGATATGTAACACGATGTGCACACTAGACAGTGCAAGGGGTAAGGCCAACCTATAGGCTACCTGACCGACCCTCTCTAGGATCTCAAATGGTCCAACAAACCTAGGGCTCAGCTTGCCCTTCTTCCCAAATCTCTTCACCTCTCTTAGTGGTGAAACCCTAAGGAAGACATAGTCTCCCACTTAGAACTCCACGTTCCTCCGCTTTGGGTTTGAATAACTCTTGTGTCTCCTCTGAGACGTGAGCATCCGAGCTTTAATCTTTTCAACATCCTCAGTGGTCCTCTGAACTGCCTCAGGACCCAAATATTTCCTCTCACCCATCTCATCCCAGTGAATGGGCGATCTACACTTCCTACCATACAATATCTCATAAGGTGTCACTCCAATGGTCGACTGGTAGATGTTATTATAGGAAAACTCTATCAGAGGAAAATATGTACTCAAAGACCCTTCAAAGTCCAATACATATTCTCTCAGCATGTCCTCTAGTATATGGATAGTCCTCTCAGACTGATCATCGGTCTGAGGATGATAAGCTATATTGAACTTCAGCTGTGTACCCATCGCTTTCTATAAACTTCCCTAAAACTTTGAAGTAAACATGGGATCCCTATCAGACACGATAGTCCTCGAAGTCCCATGAAGGTGTAGTTGCTCTCTCACATTGAGTTTTGCATACAAGTCAACCGTGAAATTCGTCCTCAATGGTAGAAAGTGAGCTGATTTCGTATACCAATCCACGATGACCTAGACTGAATCGTGCTGGCCCACTGTCCTGGGCAATCCTACCACAAAATCCATCGTGATGTCCTCTACTTCCACTCTGGGATATCCATAGGTTGTAATGTCCCTACTTGTCTCTGATGCTCTGCCTTGACCTACTGACAGGTGAGGCACCTTGCCACGTACTCAGTCATGTCCCTCTTCGTCCCAGGCCACCAATATAAAACTTTAAGATCCTGGTACATCTTCATTGTGCATTGATGTAGAGAATAAGGGGTAGTATGAGGTTCATCTAGAATCTCGCGTTTGATCCCAGTGTCAATCAGAATGTAGATCTGATCCTTGTATCTCAATAAGCCCATGTTTGACACTCTGTAGTCCTTAGCTACTCCAAGTAGGACGTCCCCTCTGATCTTTCCCAATTGTGGGTCACTCAACTGTTTCTCCTTAATCCTCTACAAAAGAGTAGACTGCAAGGTGATGTTGGCTACTTGGCCCACCACTAACTCAATAATTGCGCTAGTCATATCCTCAGCCAACTCCCTGGATATCTGCCTAGTACTATACAATTGTCTCAGACCCTTTCGACTTAAGGCATCTGCTACAACATTGGCTTTCCTTGGGTGATAGAGGATCTTGCAATCATAATCCTTCACCAGCTTTAACCGACGTCTCTGCCTTATGTTCAAATCCTTCTGGGTGAAGAAGTATTTCAAACTCTTGTGATCTGTGTATATCTCACACTTCTCACCATATAAGTAGTGTCGCCACACCTTTAATGTAAAAACTATTGCTACAAGTTCTAAATCATGTGTGGGGTACCTCTACTCATACTCCTTCAGCTTACATGATGCATAGGAAATCACCATCCCTGTCTGTGTATGGACACAACCTAGGCCCTACCTCGAGGCGTCACAATAAACCACAAACTTGTCGTGATCTGTAGGAAGACTCAGAGCTGGAGCGGTGATAAAGTTATTCTTCAGTCTCTGGAAACTATCCTCACACCTGTTTGATCATATGAACCTCTGATTCTTGCGTGTCAACTCTGTCAGTGGTGATGCAATCTTGGAAAACCCCTCCACAAAGCTTCTGTAATAACATGCCAATCCCAAGAAACTTCTAATCTCTGAAGCATTCTTCGGCCTTAGCAAATCTCTCATCGTCTCAATCTTCGCTGGATCTACCATAATTCCATCCTTACTGACTATGTGACCTAAGAAAGTCACCTGTGGCAACCAGAACTCACACTTCTTGAATTTTGCATACACACTGTGCTCTCTTAGCCTCTGTAGTACCAATTTGAGATGCTGCTCGTTCTCTGTCTCTGACTGAGAGTATACCAATATATCATCGATAAACATGATCACAAACTGATCTTGGTAATCTTGGAACACCCTGTGCATCAGATCCATAAAAGTTGTTGGGGCATTAGTCAGTTCAAATGACATGACCAAAATTCATAATGCCCGTACCAGGTGTGAAAAGTTGTCTTCGATATATCTTCCTCCCTAATCCTCAGCTAGTGATAACCAGATCGATGATCTATCTTGGAGAATACCGTCATACCCATGTAACTGATTAAACACATCATCAATCCTTGGCAGAGGATACCTGTTCTTGATAGTTAACTTGTTCAGCTCTCTATAATCGGTACACATCCTCAAAAAACTATCTTTCTTCTTCATGAAGAGAACTGGTGTGCCCCATGGTGAGAACTCCTGTAATTGAACCTTTAGTTCCTTCAGCTCTACTGGAGCCATCCTATAAGGTGCCCTAGACATTGGCTCTGTCCTTGGCGCCTGTTAAATCACAAACTCTATCTCCTTGTGTGGAGGTAACCCTGGCAAATCCTCTGGAAACATATCTAGAAACTCACAGACTACTCTGGTCTATCCTAGTCTCATTGGCATGACCTGAGTGGTATCCACCACACTAGTTAATAATCCTATGCATCCCCCATGCAATAGGTATCTATCTAAGTACATATATCATAGGTATATGGGGTCCATGCATAGTGCCAACGAATACAAAGAGGTTCTCACCCTCAGGCTCAAAGGTTAACATCTTCTTCTTGCAATCTATCGCTACCCCATACTTCTCTAACCAATCCATACCAAGAATTATATCAAAGTCAGTCATAACTAACTCTACCAAGTTAACTAACAATTGCCTATCATCAACTGTCACTGGCAGTAATCTGACCCATCTCTTGGAAACCACTAACTCCCCAGTAGGTAGCATAGTACCAAACCCCACAGGATTAAAGTCACGTGGTCTACACAGTCCACATATAACCCTACTAACAACAAAAGTGTACGTAGCACCCAAATCAATCAAAACAATATAATGGGTCCCAGCACTAGAAAGCTGACCTGTAATCACTGAGGGACTAGCCTCGACTTCTGCCTGGGTCAAGATGAACATCCGAGTTGGCGTTAGGCTATCCACCTTCTTGGGCTCTTTTTTCCTCTATGATATACTCAGCCATGGTGGTCAAGCAACTGCATATGCACACACCACCACCGAAGCGATCCAACTCATGGATGGTCTAGCCTTCCTTACCCCTTACCTGTACCATATAGCGTTCGTGAGCCAAGGCTCAACAAGAAAATATAAACATGTGCTTGAATAGTAAATACAGATTCCAAATACATATCTAGCATGCCCAGCAGTAATAACCTACATATGCATGCATACAATTACAAATAAATGATCATTGGATCTTTCTAGGGCCTGTTGCCTTGAATAGATGACCATAGGGTCAACCTAGGGCCCAATGCCCTAACTATGTGGCCATAGAGTCACTTGAGGCCCTTGCTCTTAGCTCTAAGTAACTAGCCATAGAGCTAGCCAAGCGCTTTGTTATCCAATAACCATTGGGTCGACCAACGTAATAGTACGTCCCTGATTGGGCCTAAGCCTCTCGACCAGCACACATGGCGCTATTGCCGCCCTTGACTAATAAGTCAATGCTTTAAGTAGACATTCAGATAACTAAACAAACAAATACATATATAGATAAGCAGACATCAAACAATACAAGTATGCATACATATAAATCATGTTATCTTAACCAATCAAATATAAACACAGTAATAACCATGTTTCTTAACATAGCCGAGCCCTACCTATGCTGTAATGACCCAAAATTGCTAATAAGGCTTAAGGGCCTTGATTAGCGTGCTGGGAGGGCATAATTGGTATATGTGATTTAATGGTTTAATGCATGATTATATGGCATGCATGATTAATATGATTATATGACTATGTGGCATGCATGATTATATAATTATATGGATATGTGATAAGCATGTTTTGAGTATTAATTAAGCATGTGGGCCTTTTCTAGCTTATAAGGGCATATTTGTAATTTTGGTCGGTTGAGGGCATAAATGTGGTTATATGTGATAAATTATTGAGACCGCATTATTATGTGGATATATTTGCAGCATATGGCTCGAGACGGTCCTAGTGAGCAGATTGGGGAAATAGTCACAGCGGGAATTAATACCCGGTTCGGTAGGGGCCTAAGGGTATTTTTGGGAATTTAGAGAATAATTAGGAAATTATTGGACGTTGAATAAATAATCAGTAATTAACTGGATGACGGGATTAATTGGCAAATATTAGGAACATTTGAGGAATTAGTGGGAACCGGGGGAAATGACCAAGTTACCCCTAGGGACAACTTGATGACTAGTAAGCCTTGGAGGGTAAAATAGTCTTTTTATAAGTCTAAGGATATAATTAGGAGTCAACTAAGACTAAGGTAGAATTGTGTAGAAGCAACTTAGAACTCTGAAACTCTCCCTAATGTACTCCCTCTCTATCACTCTCCCTTATTGAACTTTGAAGCTAAGGACACAAAGGGGGCATAAGTTTAGGCCTTGAGCTGGTGCTAATTGAAGGAGGAAATTGAAGGAAAGGCTGGGTTGAGGCTTGGAGTTCAGAAATTCAACTTAGAAGCTAGGGGATTCAAGCTAGGGATTTGAACTGGAAATCAGAGAAGGTTTATTCATAATTAAGGTAAGAACTCAAGCTTTCATTTATGAATTTTTTTGCTGGGTTGTCTAGGTAAAACTCTGTATTCTTGAGTATGAATTGGATGATGAATTGGAATGAGTTTTTGGGTGATAATAGCTGATGAATTGGGATAGAGATTTTGATATTGTTGCTAATTTTTTGGTGATTAGAAATATGTGATTTAATCTTGAATTCGTATCTGGTTTGGTGTTGAATTGAGGAGATTTGTTGAGAAAATTCTGGGTTTCATCTTGGTGTTCTTGGCTGGGGGATGCATGTGAAAAGCCCTAATTTTCTAGGTTCGAAGGGGGTGCGCTGCGACCCAGCCTTGGGGCGCCGTGACGTGTGAGACCATTTTGGCCTGAGCGTGTTCTCTGAGATGGGTGCGCACCGTGACTCACTAAGGCAAGTCGCGGCCCTCCTCCCCTTTTTGCTTGGGACCTTTCTCTCTGACTTGGGGGCAAGTCGTGACCCACTAAGCCAAGTTGCGACCCACTTGGTGATTTTAGCCTTAGAATTATTTCTAGAATTGGTAAGGCTGGGGGTTCAAACCTAGGCGTTCAGGACAATTTCTACTACCCGGTTTAGTAGAAATTGAGGTCCTGAAGGCTAGTTTCTATCTCCTAAGTATTTATTTGGATTGGAAGTTAACAATAAGCCATTGGACACTATGACTAGGTTTATCGCCAAGCTCGAGGCTATGGATCATGCTTGGAACCGTTGCATTTTCTCCGCTCGGAGTCAAAGGTAAGAAAACTGCACCTTTTTGTGGCTGTGTTGGGACTAAGATTCCCTGTATTTGAATACAAATGTTGTATGATTGTGATATTCCATGTGAGCATGAAATAAATGACCTAAGAGAGCCGGGGGCTAATAGTTTGCGCACAGGACGTGACCCGGCCACTGAGAGCTGGGGTCAGCTAGATAAACACTGAACTCGGCTTAAGCGAGCCAGAGTCAATGGGTTAAACAGAGGGTGCAGCCTTAGGGCATCGACCCTAAGTATTATATGATGATTATGATAAACTGTTGAATATAAATATTTCTACTATTGTTAATCTGATGCTTATAGCTTGTTGAATATCTGGACGAATGCTTGGGGATTCATTGGCTATTATCACTGATTATGTGTATACTATGGCTTGCTGAATATATGGTTATCTGTCTTGTGAATTTTTTGTTTATCATTATTGATTATGCTATGTTGTTATGGTTTTCTTATTGAGCCCCTAGCAATAACCTAGTAACAACCAATAGAGAATCTTGTCAAAACGAGCGAATAAAGGCTTCCAGACAGAGTCCTAGACTCTAGGATGTCGAATTCTACTAAACTGGGCAGTAGGATCTATCCCGAGCCCTTAGGTTTGAGTTCCCACACCTAAAACCTTCCAGGCGCTCAAAAATCCTTCAAGCGATGTGGCTCAACACAAAAGAGTTGCAGCCCGCCCCAAGTTAGATAGCCCAAGGCTCTCCTCTCTTTCAACATGGTCGCGATGCGCCCTTACTTGCGCCATGGCTCAAATGGAGGTTCGGCACCTCCTTCTCCTTCTCGTTCATGAGAGTCGTGTCGTCCCATGAACAGGACCGCGACACGCCATGAAAACTCAGAAATTTCCTTGTTTTCTTCAAGATAAAACCCACCAAAAATCCATCCAAACATAGCTAAATCCCCAAGGTAAAGTCCCCAATCAACTAAACATCTCAAAACACACAAAACCTAAGCCTAAACTTGGGCAAAACCTCATCAAATCCCAAAATTTAGAACTGAGTTTCTAAACTCCAAAACATAGCTTAAAGCCATAAAAATATAGAGATTCAAGGCTAGAAATTGTTACCTCAGTTGGCCCAAGTGATGCTAAGCTTTTCCCCAAGCAATCTCGAGCCTAGGCTAGCCTTGATTCCTCCTAGATCTCAAGAATTCCCAAGGAATTTAAGAGGCTGTTGTTGGGAAAAACTTGTATAAGATCTTGTTTATTTTCATGTAAATCTTATATTAAACGAATTAATATAAAAAAACCTAATCTAAAATGGAATTCAAACAGAAATAATGATACGAACACTTACATTATACACAATGGATTAATGAGTTGTATTATTATGGGCTTTAGGCCCGTGAAATTTCCCATTTAATTATAAGCCCATTAGACTTAAAATCAAGGCTTGTATTATTTTCTATTGATTAATTAATTAAATTATTATTCAAATCCTTTATCATATTAATTATTTATAATTTCAACCTTGATTTAAACTTAATCATTAATTCAGACACCAATTTATCTTAATTAATTAATTTGCCCTAATTTCTCTTTTCTTCTCTAAATTACATAACTATGTGAATCTATCCAAAATTGACCTGGTCAACTTTGATAATTCTAATTGATAATTAAATCAATTAATTGAGACTATCTAGATGATTTTATCCAATGAATAGTGGGGACCATGGGCCTATGAAATCAACCTCCAATAAGTTATCATATGTAACGTCCTGGATAGCCAAGACCGTTACACTATGTGTTTGTAAAGTTGCAAGACTTGCTAATCAAGTCATTTAATTCAAAACGTGTTACTGAAACTATAATTGAACTATGGTTAAAAGATTTTGGTCTCAAAAGTTGCATTTCTTATAAATAATCATTTCCTTTTTACATGGGATCCCAAAAGTAGCAAGTTTAAGATTGTTTACAAAGTTTTAGGACAAAAGTACAGTGATTAGCCACTCTAAGGCAAAACAGACAGTTAAGCATTTCCCGTCCAGTTCCACTCCTCGGCCGTGGCGACCGATCAGCGGACTATGTACATTCAGCCACGCAACTCTCCATCTCAGGATTGGTCCAACTTGCCTTTGCCTTTACCTATACCACGTAGCACCCGTGAGCTAAGGCCCAGCAAGAAAACACAATAACAGAGCACAATCATTCAATAACAATAAGATAACTCATACTACATAAGCATGTACTCAATAGTTTAAGTATTCATGTTAATCAAGTATTAAACATACCGAGTATATCATTTCATATCAATAATCAATCCACATATGATAACTAGGGTTAACGCCCTTAGGCCGCACCCTCTATTTATCCCACTGACTTCGGCCCGCTTAAACCGAGCTCACTGAATATTAATCTGTCTTCGGCTACCAGTGGCCGAGCCGCGCCCTGTGCGCAAGTACAATTTACAGCACCCTTAGGCCATTCATCACAAGTCTCATGGAATAATACCATCTATGACATCATACAGATATAGGGAGCTCTTAGTCCCATCACAAACACATAACCAGGTGCAGTTTTGTTACCTTTAGATTTGCTAGCTTTTCTCAATTTGATCCTTAAGCACGATCCCTCTTGAGCCCTAGCGCACACATTGTCACAGCCATAGATCAAAATCATCCTCAAACCCCAAGTCCAAAATCCTAGCCTCGGGACCAATCCCGAGCCCTCGGGAAGCTCTAATTCCACCAAATGGGGTGGTGGAATCGAACCCCGAACCCCCGGGCAAAAACCCTTGAAATCAACCCAAAAACCCCTTTCTGAGAATAGGGTAGCGCTACAACGCTCTAAGGAGAGTGCTAAAGCGCTAAAAATAGAGCCTAAGGTGCCCCAGACCACTCAGCCTAGCTCTGCATCGCCCAATGACTAGCGCTGTAGCGCTAGTCACAGCACAGCAAACCCTACATTTTTCTCCTCCGATTTTCCTCGAGCCAAACCTTACCAAAACTCTTTAAAACTTCAAACAAACATAAAAACAAGCCTACCAACATCCTCCACTCATCCTAAACATTCCAACCACATATAACTCAATCACAATCACCCCTAATCAAAGAATTCACCATAGCCAGACCTAAAGCTCAGAAACTCAACAAAAACAACAACCAATACAGCAGAACTTGAACTAGAATTCCTTACCTTTGCTGGATGAGCTTAGCCTAGGTTAACCTCCTCACTAGCATGGCCTTCACCTCCTCTAAACTCAGCTTCAATTTCCCTAAAATTCCCCATCATAACTCAGCCCAAAATCCATGACAATACCAAAAACTAGGAACTGAAAACTACCTTGGACCTTACTTCAAAAGATGAGTATCCCCTGCCAACTCCTCAAACCAGAACAAGAGCCCTAGCCCCAAGCTTCTGCTCTGACTCTCCCTGAATTTCTGCCCCAAAAGACTTCAAGATAAGGTGAAGAAAAACTTAAACCGTGAGAGAGAAAAATAGACTTCCAATTTCCCTTTTTCCTTCTCTTCTTTATTTTCTTTCCTTTAGAATTCTAGCCCTTTCTACACAATCCACTAAGTATAAAGCCTAATAACATTTATCCTTTATAATCCAAATGACCACAATACCCTCCCATAATTCCTAAGCCTTCTAATCCACCTAGGGGCATTTTGGTCATTTCACCCAATTCCCGCTAATTCCTCGAGTGCCTCTAATATTTACCACTTACATCCCAACACCTAACTAATCACCAACTATATTCCTCAATGTCAAAATTGACCCCAATATATTCTCTAAATTCCCAAAAATTCCCCCAGGCTTGCCCCGAGCCGGGTATAAATCCCCGTAGTGACTTTTTTGCTAAACTGCTCACTGGGATCGTCTCGAGTTACAGATTACAAATATATCCACATAATAATGTGGTCTCGACAGTTTATCACATATATATACAGTTATGCCCTCAGTGGGCCAAAATTACGATTATGCCCTTCTAACCTAATTACGGCCTACATGCATACTAATACACATAGTCATGCATCACAAATATTCAAGTAGTCATATAACATGCTTCTAAATCATTAAATCACATATAATCCAATTATGCCCTCTTGGCACACTAATCAAGGCCCTTAAGCCTTATTAGTAAATTTGGGTCTGGGACCGGGGGTGATAACCAAGGCTAGATTCCTCTGCCAGTCCCTGAGAACTGGTAGCAACTCATGGCAGATATGCAAGCTCGATTACAGAGCCAAGATGAGCATATCCGTATTCTGCGACAGCAGGCTCCATCAGGGAGTGCGGCCCCTATTGTACCACCTGTAGTGGTACCAGTTGTACAGCCAGGAGAGGTTGGGAACAGGTGGGAGCCGTTATATGAGCGTTTCAGGAAGCAGCAACCCCCAATATTTGAGGGTGGGCCAGACCCATTGAAGGCCGAGCAATGGCTGACTATGATTACGACTATTCTGGATTTCATGAGAGTAAAGGGGCATGATAAAGTGGCCTGTGCAACTTATATGTTGAGGGAGGATGCCTGCATGTGGTGGAAAGTGACATCGCAGACCAAGGATGTTATCGCTTTGAGTTGGGAAGGCTTTAGAGACTTGTTCAGTCATAAATACTACAATGTTGCCGTCAGGGCAGGAAAAGTTAATGAGTGTTTGGGTTTGGTGCAGGGCAATATGACTGTTACTGAATATGCCCTAAAATTTGACAGGCTTGCAAAGTTTGCACCAGATCTTGTGCCTACTGATGCTGCTAGGCAAGATAGATTTATCATGGGGCTTAATGCTATGATAGCCCGTGATGTTAGGATTACAACGGTACTTGGAGGAACAACTTATGCCAAGGGCGTTGAGAAAGCTCTTACGGCTGAGGAAGCGGAAAACAAGATTTGGAAAGAAAGTGTGGTGAGGCGCGAGGGTCACAGAGTGGTGCCTCCTTATTCAAGGACCGGTAGGGGCGGAGGCCCCTCTGACGTCAAGAGAAAGACTCCTGACACTTTGACTGCTGTTGGTCCTGATAGGAGGGGTCGGGGTGGTCAGGGTGGCCGTCAGTGTGGCGGCGAGGCGTGGCGGACCTATCTAGAGTGCTCGAGGTGTAGAAGACACCACCTAGGTGAATGTCAGGCCAAGGCTTGCTTTGTGTGCAGAACAGTGGGACATCTCAGGAAAGATTACCCAACAGTGAAGAAAGGTGAAGCAGGAAAGGTGGATAGCTTGACTCCAGCTCGAGTATTCATTTTGACACAGGCAGAGGCTGAGGCTAGTCCCTCGGTAGTGGTAGGTCAGCTTTCTAGCGCTGACACTCCTTTTACTGTATTGATTGATTCTGGTGCTACACATTCCTTTGTTTCTAGTAAAGTGATTGATAGACATTCCTTTGTGTAGACCTAGTGAATATCAGTCTGCAGGGTTTGGGACTTTGTTGAATATAGGGGAGCTGGTAGTTTCTAGGAAATGGATTAGGGCACTGCCAGTGATGATTGATAGTAGGGAACTTTCAGTGGATATGATTGAGTTAGATATGGAGTATTTTCATATGATCTTTGGGATGGATTGGCTGGTCAAGTATGGGGCTACTATTGACTGCAGAAAGAAGATGGTGACTTTTGAGCCTGAGGGCGAGGATCCTTTTGTCTTTGTGGGTGCAGTGTTTGGACCCTGCGTCCCATGATTTCAGCATTGAGAGACAGAGACTTGCTATAGGGGGGATGTATAGGTTTTCTGGCTAGTGTGGTGGGCATTACCAGGGTTATGCTAGCAGGGCCAGGAGAGACCAGCTTGGTGTAAGAGTTTTTGGACATATTTCTTGAGGATCTACTAGGATTGCCGCCGCGCAGGGAGATTCAGTTTGTGATTGAGTTAGCACCGGGGACAGAACCAGTATCACGGGCACCATATAGGATGGCACCAGTAGAGTTGAAGGAATTGAAGATACAGCTACAAGAACTTATGGATTTGGGATTCATCAGGCCTGGTTATTCTCCATGGGGCGCTCCAGTGTTCTTTGTTAAGAAGAAGGATGGGACTCTGAGAATGTGTATAGACTACAGAGAATTGAACAAGTTGACTATCAAGAATAAGTACCCTATACCAATGATTGATGACTTGTTCGATCAGCTGCAGGGAAAGACGGTGTTTTGAAAGATTTATCTACGATCTGGTTATCACTAGTTGAGGATCAAAGATGAGGATATACCAAAGATGGCCTTCCGAACATGGCATGGGCACTATAAGTTTTTGGTCATGTCTTTTGGTTTAACCAACGCCCCGACATCTTTTATGGATTTGATGAACAGGGTGTTCAAGGAATTCTTGGATCAGTTCGTCATTGTCTTCATCGATGACATCTCAGTTTACTCCAGTTCAGAGGCAGAGCATGAGCAACATCTTCGACAGGCTTTACAGAGGTTAAAGGAGCATCAATTATACACCAAGTTTAAGAAGTGTGAGTTTTTGTTGCCAGAGGTGACTTTTCTTGGGCATATAGTTGGCGCAAAGGGGATTAAGGTGGATCCATCCAAGGTGGAAGTAGTGATAGATTGGACGAGGCTAAGAAACGCCTCGGAGGTGTGGAGTTTCCTTGGGTTGGCAGGCTATTACAGACGGTTTGTAAAGGGATTTTCAAAGATTTTTTCACCAAAGAGAGTTGACAAGAAAGAATCAGAAGTTTGTTTGGTCAATTAAGTGTGAGAATAGTTTCCAAGAGTTGAAGCGACGGCTTATTTCTGCACCTGTGCTGAGTCTTCCTTCGGAGGAAGGAAAGTTTGTAGTCTACTATGATGCATCAAGGTTGGGTTTAGGTTGTGTGTTGATGCAGAGTGAGAAAGTTATAGCTTATGCATCGCGGTAGCTGAAGGAGTATGACCAGCGGTATCCTACTCATGATTTGGAAATAGCAGCAGTGGTATTCGCACTGAAGGTATGGTGACATTACCTGTATTGGGGGGGGGGGAGGGAGTGCGAGATATACACTGACTGTAAGAGTTTGAAATACTTCTTCACTTAGAAGGATCTGAACATGAGACATAGGCATTGGTTGGAGCTGGTTAAGGATTATGACTGCAATATCCTTTACCACCTAGGGAAGGCCAATGTGGTGGCGGATGCGTTGAGTAGGAGGGGCCCAGGACAACTGTACAGTTCCACCCAGATCTCAAGAGAGTTAGATGATGAGATGGCCAGGGCTAAGATAGAATTGGTTCTAGGCCAATTAGCTAATATTACCTTGCAGTCGACCCTGCTAGAGCGGATCAAGGAGGGACAATTTAATGGATGCGTAGTTGCAGGATGTTAGGCAGCATGTCTTAGTGGGGACAGCTAAGGATTATTCTGTTTCTGAGACTTGTATATTTCGATATTAGGGACGGATTTGTGTTCCGGCAGATGAGGGGATTAGACGAGAGATACTGGATGAGGCTCACACTACGCCATACTTGCTTCATCCGAGTACCATGAAGATGTATCAAGATCTATGGACATTATATTGGTGGCCCGGGATGAAGAAGGATGTGGTAGAATATGTGGCTAGATGCTTGACATGTCAGCTGGTAAAGGCCGAGCATCAGCGACCAGCGGGATTGCTTCAGCCTTTGGGTATCCCAGTGTGGAAGTGGGAGGACATCATGATGGATTTTGTGGGAGGACTACCCAGGATAGTGGGACTTTGTGACTCGGTGTGGGTAATATTGGACAGATACACCAAGTTAGCTCATTTTCTACCAGCGAAGTTGACTTACACAGTGGAACAATATGCAGAGTTGTATGTGAGGGAGATAGTTCGTCTTCATGGGGTTCCAAAGTCTATTGTATCTGATTGAGACCCTATCTTTACCTCCAAGTTTTGGGTAGCTCTGTAGAGAGCCATGGGGACTCAGTTGAAGTTTAGCACAACTTTTCATCCTCAGACTGATGGACAGTCTGAGAGATGATTAAGGTATTGGAGGACATGCTTAGGGCGTGTGTGATTGATTTCGAGGGATCTTGGAGTAAGTATCTCCCGTTGATCAAATTCTCATACAACAATAGTCACCAATCCACAATTGGAGTGGCTCCTTACGAGATGTTATACGGAAGGAAGTGCAGATCACCCATTCATTGGGATGAGATGGGTGAGAGAAAGTATTTGGGGCCAGACATGGTTTAGAAGACCAATGAGGCTATTGAGAAGATTTGAGCCAGAATGCTTGCTTCGCAGAGTAGACAGAAAAGCTACACTGATCCTAAGCGTAGGGACGTGGAGTTCTAGGTTGGGGACCACGTGTTTCTGCGAGTTTCATCATTGAAAGGGGTGAGGAGATTTGGAGTAAAGGGTAAGCTGACCCCTTGGTTTGTTGGAGCTTTCGAGATTCTAGAAAGGATTGGACAAGTGGCTTACAGGTTGGCCTTGCCACCGTCGCTGTCAGGAGTTCATGATGTGTTCCATGTCTCCATCTTGCGAAAGTATGTTTCAAATACAACACATGTGCTGAAGTATGAGGACTTAGAGTTGCAGTCAGACTTGTCCTATGAAGAGCGACCAGTTCAGATTTTGGATTGGAAGGACAAAGTCTTACGGAATAAGACAATTCTGTTAGTTAAAGTGTTGTGGAGAAATAGCAAGGTCGAGGAAGCGACCTGGGAGTTAGAGACAGTGATACGTGATCAGTATCCCGAGTTATTCAAGTAAATTTTGAGGACGAAATTCTTAGTAGGAGAGGATAGTTGTAACGACCCAAAATCACTAATATGGCTTAAGGGCCTTGGTTAGTGTGCCGAGAGGGCATAATTGGTTTATGTGTGAATTTATTGATTTAATGCATGATTATATGATACGCATGCTTGTATGATTATATGAATGTAAATGTGGTTATATGCTTTAAATTGTGAGAACCACATTATTATGTGGGTAAATCTGTAGCAAGCGACTTGAGGCAATGCTAGGGAGCTAGATAGCGGGAAAGTCACAACGGGGATTAATATTTGACTTTGGACAAGTCAAGGGGTATTTCAGGTATCGGATGGTTATTTAGACTATCGGGTTATGGAAATAAATAATTGGAGATATATTTGAGGTTAGGAAGTCTAGGTAAGAACATTGGGGAATTTTGCCATTTTGCCTCGGAGACGTTTCCGGTACCTCGAGCCTTGGGATTACCTTAATCACTTAAGGATAGACTTAAGAGGGTTCATAAAATAGTAGAACAAATTAGACTGACTCTTTCCTCTTCCTCTCTTTCTCTCTCAAAGGAGAAACACAGAACTTAGAAATTGTAGCTGGAATTCTGAGGATTGAAGCTGGGATTTAGAGGATTAGCTCAATGATTAACTAAGGGTTCAATCAAGGACTAAGTTAAGGATTGATTCCCACTTTCTGTTGTTGAAATTCTGTGATTTTGGTTGTGTTCTAAGTGGCTTTTGGGTTTTGGATTTGAAGATTAAATCGAAGCAAGAATGTTGGAAGTTAGCCCAAAAATCTCTTAGAGGATTGATTCTGCAGTTAAGGTAAGCTCGAATTTATGGTTTAATGGCTGAATTTTGGCGTTTCCATGGCTGGTTTTTGTGTTCTTGAGTTAGTAAGTTTCAGAGATTGAAATGGGTTTTTGATGGGTTTCTTGTCTAGGTTTCAGCTGGGTTGTGTTGCTGGAATCTTGTGGGAAGTCTTTGGGTAATTGAGTTGTGGAACTGGGGTAGTTTTGGAGGAGTTTGAGTGAGGTTTGAGAGTAAAAATTGGAGGTTTTTCTGGGTTCGAAGGGGGCAGCATAGTTCTTGGTGAGACGCGACCCTTTGAAGTTGGTGTGTGCGGAGGAAGGAGAGCGGGCCGCGGCATGGTTTGGCCAGGACCGTGGCCCGTGTCTATTTTTGAGTATGGGGGAGCCTCTAGTTGGGGCCATGGCATGGCATGGGTGGCTAATGCCGTGACCCTTAAGGGATTTTGGGAGTTTGAGATTTTAGGCTTGGGAATTCAACCTAGGGTGCTCGGGATTGAATCTTTTACCATATTTGGTGGAGTTCAATGTTCCGGAGACTAGAACTTTGTCTAGAAACCCTTTTAAGATTGTTGATGGTACTATTTATCTTGGTTGTGGTTAGGTGCTAAGCTAGGGCTCGGGGATCGGATCGCGCTCAAGGAGCATCGCTCGTAGTCAGTACACTTGGAAGCCAAAGGTAAGAAAACTGCACCCGGTTGTGTATTTCTAATGGGACTAAGGGTTCCCTAATATGTATGCTTTGAAAGGATGGTATTATGACATGTAAACTATAAACCAACGACCTAAGAGTGCCAAAGGTTACACTAGCGCACAGGGGGCAGCTCGGCAACTGGTAGCCGAGGACAGCTTATTATGCACTGAGCTCGGTTTAAGCAGGCCGGAGTCAATGGGGTAAACAGAGGGTGCGGCCTGAGTTGTCGGCCCTAATTATCATGTGACTTGACGTTTAATAGTGATTAGTTGCATCTTTGGTTCTGATTACATGCTATGTGATTAATGTGGAATGTAAGTGTTTGATCATGCTTAAATGATTATTCATCTGTTATTATTGTTTGTGATGCATATTATGTTTTCTTGCTGGGCCTTTGCTCACGTATGCTACGTGGTGCAGGTAAAGGCAAGGGAAAACTTGATCAGCCCTGACTTGGAGAGCTCTGTGAGTTGAATTTACATAACTAGTTGCTCAGGCGTCATGGTTGTGAGGATGACAGGAAAATGAGAGCTATAAACGTCTGTTTTGCCTTAGAATGGCTGATGGTTGTCTGTATTTTGTAAATTTTGTAAATTGACTTTTAAACATTATTCCTTTTTGGGATCCCATGTATAAATTTGTTTAATTATATGAAATGTCCCTTTTGAGACCAAAACTATTTCAACCCTAGCACATTTATGGTTTAGTGACACATTTTTTTAACTAAATGACTTGATTAGCAAGTCCTGCACCTATATAAGTACACAGTGTAGCGGTCTTGGCTATCCAGGGCATTAAATCATAAATCTAACAAATAAATTTACTAACTTATTAATTCCTCGTGACTCCACTAAAGACTCAGAATTGCACATTTGAATTCATAAATCACTGTATAACAAATATAGATACGTTACTAATTATCCATTGCTACAACCATAATTGTCACTCAATCCTCTATAGATGGTCTACAATGGGATGGGAATAAAATACCGTTTTACCCCTCATTGTATTTTATCCTCAATACAGTAGTTCCTTGTAAATGATATTTCAGTAAACTAATATTAATTACTGAAATGAGATGTCTACCATTTAATACCTTGAACCAAACTAAAAGGAAACCATCGTTTCACTTCCTCATCAGAAGCAATAGATGTTCGTATCTATGATTAACACTCCCATTCAATTATACTACCGAGTTCCCAAGATGTAAGCATGGGCTAGTCCGTAGGGTAAGCTGGTAACGAGTAAGTGAAAGAATTCAAATAATACAATCAGTTAGAATTTTAACCACTCATAATTGAGATTGAATTGACCTATGGTCAACTATATGATATGACTAGAATAGATAATAATGGTATGTTTACTTATCCTATCAACTGTCAATATCGGTCCTGTCCGATGTAACAAATACATCTGATCTTATCTACTTTGCTAATGTTCTGGAAAGAACATAACACAACAATGTGTAAGTAGATCATATTGTAGATTGGCAAGTCAGTGTAAGTCCTGTGCACTGACTAATCTTAGGACTAACTTATTTTGAACATATAATCATATTTTATATTCCACTATGATTACGTCACTATAAATACGATTAGCTATATGATCGAGATTTAATAGAGGTTTATATTAAACAAATAATCATGAAAATAAAATATGTGAACAAATTGATTGACCAAGTGAAAAAATGCTTTCTTTTGTTTTATTGGTAATAAATGAGATTACAAAGAAATTGAGTTTTAATTAGGGCATAAATCCCCAACAAACGCCCACTTGCACTAATTGAAACTAATGTCTTAATTCTACTAATCCCATTTCCTTGATATGCTTATCAAATGCAGCTTCTAGTAGTGTCTTTGTAAACGAATCCGGAAGATTGTCTTTAGATGCAATCTTCATAACCTTCACGTCTCCCCTAGCCACAAATTCTTGAATAATGTGATACTTCCTTTCTATATGCTTACGCCTCTTGTGACTTCGAGGTTCTTTCGAGTTGGCTATCACTCCTGTATTGTCACAAAACAATACAAGCGGTTTATCCATTTCTGGAATAACACCAAGATCCGAATAGAACTTCTTTACCTAGACTGTTTCCTTAGCTGCTTCTAACACAACTATGTATTCAGCCTCCATGGTGGAATCCGAGATCACAGACTGCTTTATGCTTCTCCATATCACATCTCCACCCACAAGAGTAAACACCATTCAAGAAGTAGACTTCCTTTCATTGAGATCAGTCTAAAAATCTGAATCGGTGTAGCCTACAAGGTTCAAAACACAACCCTTGTAGACTAACATATAATCCCTAGTTTTCCTTAAATTACTCCAGGATATGCTTAACTTCTATCCAATGTTCCGGTCCTGGGTTTGACTGATACCTGCTCACTACTCCCACTGCATAGAAGATATCTGCTTTATTATACAACAAAGCATACATCAGACTTCCAACTATAGATGCGTAAGGAACTTTTCTCATTACATCTTCTTCTTTAGGAGCCTGGGGAGACTGCTTCTTTGAAAGATGAATTCCGTGGCAAGTCGGTAGACGCCATTTCTTGGAATTTTTCATTGAGGAATGTTCAAGCACTTTATCAATGTAAGTTATTTGAGATAGAGATAAGAGTCTATTCTTTCTATCTGTGATAATCTAGATACCTAGAACATAACTTGCTTCACCCAAATCCTTCATCTGCAATTGAGTGTTCAACCAATTCTTCACATCTGACAATTTCTTAACATTGTTAACAATGAGTAAGATATCATCTACATAAAGAACCAGGAATAACACTATTTGATTTGCCTTCAGTTGGTAAACACAAGGCTCATCAATATTTTTTTCAAAGCCATAGATTTTGATTATTTTATCAAACCTAAGATTCCAGGAATGAGAAGATCGCTTAAGTCCATAGATGGACCTTTTCAACTTGCAAACTTTTCCTTCTTGTCCATCTACTTTAAATCCTTCTAGCTAATCCATAAAAATGACTGCATCAAGCTTTCCATTAAGAAAAGATGTCTTGACGTCCATTTGCAAGATCTCATAGTCGAGAGCAGTTGTTATGGATAGGAGGATGCGAATGGATTTGAGCATGGCTATCGGACTAAAAGTTTCCTCATAGTCCACGCCTTCTCTTTGGGTATAACCCTTTGCCACTAATCTAGCTTTATCAGTTTCGATATTTCCATCAACACCTCGTTTCTTCTTGTAGATCCACTTGGACTCAATGGCCCTAAAGTCACTAGGTGCTTCCACAAGATCCCAGACAGAATTTGAGTACATGGACTCCATTTCTTGTTTCATAGCTTCGAGCCAGAGTTCCTTTTCAGGGCTAGCCATTGCCTATTTGAAAGACAATGGATCATCATCACTAGTGTCACCAGAAACCATATTGTTTTCACCATCCAAACCATAGCGAATTGGGTTTCTATAAACCCTCCCACTATGACGAGGTTCCTTGTCTGTTTGCTCAGGGACAGTGGTACTTTCTTCATTTAAATCAACTTGCGTCAGATGGACATGAAGAATGGGAATAATATCATCAACTCGCGTTGATGATGATTCAACATTGGTCTGGTCAGCTTTGATTATTCTAATTGATAATTAAATCAATTAATTAAGACTGTGTAGATTATTTTATCCAAGATACAGTGGGGACCATGGGCCTATGAAATCAAGCTCCAATAAGTTATCGTAAATCTAACAAATAAATTTACTAACTTATTAATTCTTCATGACTCCACTAAAGACTCAGAATTTCACTCTTGAATTCAGATAACACTCTATAACAAATATAAATACGTTATTAATAATCCATTGTTACAAGATCACAAGATCTTTAACGTTTTACCTAATTGGTTCTGAGCCATAGCTAAGAAGTCCTGAAACTTTGAAAATGTTTCTAATTTCCTATCCATTAGGTAAAGACATGAGTATCTAGAGTTATCGTCAATGAAAGTCACGAAATACTTAAAACCACCCCTGGCTTGTACATTCAAAGGTCCACAAACATCTGAATGAACAAGTCCAAGTGGTTCGTTGGCCCTATCAGCCTTTGCAGAGAATGGACGCTTAGTCAGTTTGCCTTCTAGACAAGATTCACAGACAGGTAATTCACCTAAGGTGAGTTCCCTCAAAGGCCCATCCTTTGTAAGTATTTGAATTCTATCATAGCCAATGTGACCTAGTCTCAAGTGCCATAAATATGCCATGTTGTCGTTTTCAGTCTTTTGACGTTTATTGGTCCTAGGTTTAGCTACTTTGAATAAATCATTGTTATGAGCGAGGGGCTCGTTAGGTCACTGAATATAAAGCCCGTTTTCCAAACATGCAATACACAGTTGTGATGCATGGAAAGAAATAAATATATTAGAACTTGTGAAAGTCATAACAAATTGTTCTAATTGCAACATGGATACTGAAATTAAATTTCTATTAAAATCCGGAATAAAAAATACATCATTTAAAATTAAAAAATTATTTTCGAAATTTAGACGATTACTTCCTCTACCTTGGACCGCAACGAACTCTCCATTCCCAACTCTAAGCTTTAAGCCGCCTTTGCCACTTCCTCCCATTATTCAAGAAGCTGTAAAGATTTACAAACATGGTTAGTAGATCCAGAATCAACAATCCAAACAAATTTATCATTCTCTAAAACACATGTTTCTAAGATATATAAACTATAATCATTACCTTTGTTTTCAGCTGCTAGATAGTTGGGGCAATCTTGTTTCCAATGCCCATTCTCTTTGCAATGAAAACACTTACCTTTAACTTTCTTGTTTTTCTTGTTCTTCCCCTTAGGCATATGTGCACTTGGGTGTGCACTCGTCTTTGCAGCTTTTGCAGGCTTGGGGTTATTGTTTTGTCCACCTTACCTCTTGTTTCTAGCTTTTGAACACAGAGCTTGGTTAGCTTCAGCCTTAGCTAGAACAATAGTGGTGGTAGTAGTTGTCTTCTTTTCTCCTCCCTTACTTGGTCCACCCATGTTAGAGTCAAAAGTTTGAAGCTCGTTCATGAGCTACGTCAGACCATAGTTGAGTTTATTCAACACATAGTTGCTGGTGAATGGTAGGAAAGTTGGAGAAAGACTATTGAGGATTAAGCCGACTTGAGTTTCCTCAACTATTGTTCCTCCATGCAGTTCAACTTCCTGAAAGTAGTTTGTCATTTTTATCAGATGATCTTGAACATGTTGAGAAGGTGTCATTCGAGCATTGGCATATTACTTGGTGGCCTCAAAACGAGTCCACGTTGACTTGGCACCAAACATGTCTTGGAGCTGATCCATGTTTTCGTAGGCTGTCTCAACATTCTCCATCTTTGTCTTGAGAGTGTCGACCTTACAAGTCAACATGTAGTATCGTGCCTTGTTGTTAGTCACCTGCCAACACTAATACTTATCCCTCACAGACTTGGTAGCTCTTGCAGCTGGAACTTCCAGGGATTCCTCAATCATGACGAACTTGGAGTTGTCACCAATCAACACTATGTTGATATTCTGCTTCCACTTAAGGAAGTTTTCTCTAGTGAGTTTCTCCATCGAAAGTTGAGAAAGGGTGGGAGTAGACACCGCCATACTTAAAACTACCAATTATCAATAAAATAGAAATCAATTACATTTGCTCAATAAAACTACTATCCACACAAATTTCAAGAAATAACACAACACATACCATAAATATGTAAGATATGAGAAAAAATACCAAAAACAATCATATCTCTATTTCTTTAGGTTTTTTACTATTCTACGATATCGTTGTCCCGGTTGGCGAGAGTAAAAAAATATCATTAGTTAAATAGAGTTGTAAACTCATTTAATAATGGAAACCATTATTAATAACCTAATATTCGATCAAAAAAAGAAAACAAAATCTCTTATTTTATGAACCAGACCCACAGTTTCGATAATCAATAAATTTAGTCCTAGTAGTCACCATAGGGGTGAGTCTAGTATAATTTGACCTATAATTATCTATCTTTCGAAATCTAACCTTGTCAAAATAACTAATGAACACCTTCCGTAGGGGGACGATTCAAAGCGTCTCGAGACCCCATTAAGCTATTAACCTTGTTAAACCAATGGTGGAGCTTGAATATAATTCTTAAAATAAGATCATTATAAAAATAATATTTTTATTAATTTTTTTCGAAAATTAATGACTATGGTTATTCAAAAAATTGTAAAATTAAATTAAAAAAAAACAAAGTCCTATAATCTTCTATTAATTCTAAAGTATCACATTGAAGCAAATTAAATTAATTTATATTTAATTTGTTGCTAATCAATATATTAGGTTTAACTAATATAATTAAACTATACAATTAATCCAACTTAGGCAAATGAGCCTTAACAATTGGGCTTGCATGGAGGAGGGTTCGGTCCAGTATGTCGTTCCACACAAGGTCCAAAAGACACGAATTTAAACCTTCGTTTTATTAATTGTTATTAATTGATTAGGACCAATATAGTCATGCAAAGCAAATGAGCCTTTACAAGTGGAATCACCCACAAGAGAGAGATTTAAACTTTACATTTTCTAATGGCCCAAATAAAACCTATTATTTTATGAATATTTTATTTGACAAAATCCATATATTAAACAAACATATGGGCCACAATATGCATCAATGCCCAATTGCAAAAATACCACATATAGTGCAAACAAACATGTTATAATTGGATGGGTCTTATCATGTTACTATATGAGCAAGTCTATAAATTTATGCAAAAATAGCACAATTTATTTCATTTGCAAAAATATCACAATTAATTTTCAAGAATTTATCCAAAAAATTGAATTAATTAAATTTTTGCAACAATAAATAAGTCAATTTAAATGAAATTTACCAACAATTAACAAAAGTTAATTTAAATTTCATTTATAAACAATCAACTTAGTTTAGATCATTTTGAAAACATATCAATTTAATTTAAATAGAATTTATCAACAATGAACCAAAGTTAATTGAAATCCCATTTAAAAAATATATTTTATTAATTGGCTTAAAAAACATGATATTTTTAAAAATTTAATCAGTTATAAATTTTTAAAACAAATATCATCTTCTATTTTTGAATTTTTTTTAAATAGTTAAACAAATTAAAATATCTAGTCAACAAATTTTCAAATTTCAAATTATTTAAATATTAAAATCTATAGAATAATCAGATGTTATTATTTTCAAATAAAAGATTTAAAAAAAAAAATTAGGTATTTAAAAAATATCTGTAATATCTGATAACTTAATTCTAATATTTTAATATATTAAATATTTAAAATTAGTACGGTAACCTATTTTTAATTTTGAATTTGAATCTCTGTATAAAATATCTATTTTTTAAAAATCAAACAACGAAAATATCGTATTTCAAAGAAGATATTTTTAAATAATAAAAAAGATTTGATATTTTTGTATTAACCTATTAAAAAATACATTCAAAAATAAAATTTTAAGAAAAATATTATCGCAGGCCGCGACCAATGAAAACTAGTGGTTGCGGCCACAAAACAAAACTGTGCATTTTTCAAAGGGTCTGAGGCCAGTTATTGGGAAAAACTTATACATTATCTTGTTTATATTCATGTAAATCTTATATTAAACGAATTAATATGAGAAAACCTAAAACATGTTTCTAAAATTGAATTCATATAGAAATAATGATAAGAACACTTAAATTATACGCAGCGGAATGAATGAATCCTTCCTTCAGTTTCTCTAACCCTTGTATCCATTCTATTGTAGAGTATTACCAAAAAACTGATCTGTTCTTCAATTTTCTTCACAGCCTTCCAAAGTATCCTTAAAATCATCAAGACTAAGGTTGGAAATTCTCAACACATGAGATAGATATAGAGAGAAGAAGAGAAAATAATAATGAGGCTTAGAAAATGACTTATGTTTGTAGAGAGAATCTAAAACCTTCTAGATCTTTTGATCTTCTCAGAAACTTGTGTCTGTCATCTCTCTCTTAGCACTCCTTTTATAGACTCAATTAGGCCATTTAATTTGATTAAAGATCAATAAAATAATAGATAATATCAGCCCTAGGTCGAAATTATCGTGGGCTTTCGGCCTGTGAAATTTCCCATTTAATTATAAGCCTGTTGGACTTAAAATCAAGACATGTATTCTTTTATATTGATTAATTAATTAAATAATTTTTCAAATCCTTTATCAAATTAATTATTTATAATTTGAACCTTGATTTAAACTTATTTATTAATTTAGAGACCAATTTATCTTAATTAATAAATCTGCCATAATTTCTCTTTTCTTCTCTAAATTTCATAACTATGTGAAACTATCCAAAATTGACCTGTTCAACTTTGATAATTCTAATAGATAATTAAATCAATTAATGAAGACTGTCTAGATGATTTTATCCAAGGTACAGTGGGGACCTTGGGCCTATGAAATCAAGCTCCAATAAGTTATCATAAATCTAACAAAAAAATTTACTAACTTATTAATTCTTCATGACTCCACTAAAGACTAGGAAATTCACTCTTGAATTCATATAACACTCTATAACAAATAAAAATACGTTATTAATAATCCATTATTACAACCATAATTATCACTCAATCCTCTATAGACAGTCTACAATGAGATGGGACTAAAATACCGTTTTACTCCTCATTGTATTTTATCCTTAAGACACTTAGTTCTTTGTAAATGATATTTCAGTAAACTAATATTAATTACTGAAATGAGATCTCTATTGTTGACGGTAAGAACTTGTCAACTATGTTAGATCAAGAACTTTGTGAGTTGTAAAAGAAGTTAACTTAAATCCACTGAACTTCAAGCAAACTTTCTTATGATTTCAAGAACATCAAATGTACATAGTGGAATTCTAGGATGAAGAATGGAAAGAATGTTTAATATCTCTTTTCATTAGCAATAACTGGTTACAAAATACTTCTAGAAATCCCCCCTTTCTCAGATGAAGGGAGGTCATATTTATAGTGGAGCTCCAATGGCTCTTAGTACATTGTGGTCCCTAGGGACACGACTCTAGATATCCAGTTTATAGGTGGTAGTTGTGCCAGGAGTGTGGTGTTCGACTCTAGTACATGCTGAGAGTTTGTTGGAGCACCTCCACTTTAGTACTTGGATGTACCTCCACCACTTTTTTAGTACGAGTGTTAGAGATTGGCTGATGAGAACCACATAGGGTACCTTACTCGTACAACCACTACTTGCATGTACATCGTGTCCGTACTCCAACTCCTATTGGTTTGTAGGTGCTTTCTGTATTTGTACGAGCTCCTTGGGTCACAGGTTTTCACCCCCGTAAGGTACATTATTCCCAAGGGCTTCAAGTGTTGTACCTTATTCCCCAGGGCTTCACAGGTTTTCACCCTCATAAGTTACCTCGCGAGATGGCCCTATGAAAATGAGATGAGAGGGGCCTCTCGACCCTAGGCGCGACCCTGCGACAACCTTGGTGCGAGACGCTCGAAACACCCTCGGTGCCACTTGTGAGGAGTGACCTTGCAACACCCTCGGTGCGACCCTGCGAGACTCTCAACGTGAGACGCTTGCAACACCCTCGGTGCCACGTGCGAGGGTTGAAATTGCGACACCCTCGGAACGAGATGAGGCATGTGCCTCGCGAGACCTTCAACGTGAGGCGTGATGCCACTTGTGATGGGTGACCTCGTGACACCCTTGGTGCGAGATGCTCGCAACACCCTTGGTGCCACTTGCGAGGGGTGAACTCATGACACCCTTAGGGCGAACTTGCGACACCCTCAGCGCGAGACGCTCGCAACATCCTTGGCGCCACTTGCGAGGGGTGACCTCGCGACACCCTTGGCGCAACCCTGTGATACCCTTGGCGCAAGATGCTCGCAACACCCTCAGTGCCACTTGCGAGGGGTGACCTTGCAGCACCCTTAGCGCGAGACGAGGCATGTGCCTCACGAGACCTTCAGCACGAGGCCCCTATGCATGACATGAGGCTATGGCACAAGGCACATGGGTGTGTGGGTGAGTCTTCCCCATCCCAAACTTATATTTTGAGGGCCATCAGGCAGGTGCCTCGTTCAAGCGGAATTTCGGTATTCACACTTGCCCCCCAGTCTATGGGAGGGCCTTTAGGTGCTCTGGTAGACTTTTTGGTAGGGTGTCTTCAAAGCATAGGTTGTGTTAGTGCGTTTATTTTCTTTGGTGGCATATAAAAACATACTTTGGAGGTGGTGATCCTTGTGATTCCTTGAGAATGAATGCGAGCCTATCATTTGGCTTCGCGGATCCCAATGTAGGTATTTGGCTCAATTTTTGACCATAGATCAAGCATTGGATTCAACGGCTAAGATGGGTTTGAGCTTCTTATAAATAGATCTTCATCTTCAACATAATTACTACACTTTATTTTCTTAGCTTGGTGGTATTTACGTCTTCACATCCTCCAAGAGGTAAGTGGTTCCATTCCTCACAAGGTCACTTTGGCTTTCTTTCCTCTTTATTAATTTTTTTATATGTAAACGTCTATATAGATGTGAGGAGAATAAAACACCTTTCTCCTTTCTTTTTGCAGGTGTGTACTTTCGACCCTTGGCATTCCTTCGACTGCGACATGTACTTTTGACCCTTGGCATTCCTTCGACCGCGACGTGTACCTTCGACCCTTGACATTCCTTCGACCGTGACGGTGCTCAATTTTACCCGCTCAAGGTACACTTTCTTCTTTTCTTATGTTCAAGGGGTTTAAATTAGCATTACTCAAGATGGGTGTCCTTGGCCGGAGCTCCTCGTGAGCTAATCCACATATATGCCCCTGCATGCACATATATCCTCCCTTGTACCCCATAGTTGGTCATTTCGAGCACTTGTGTCTAGAGGTTTTGAGCTTATTCCTTTATGTTTTGTAGCACCCTTTCAACCTACACTTGCACCCCCATTACCAACTAGACAGGGTTTCATGGCATGTGGGGGATTGTCTAGCGTTCCTCTGGGTGTAGAGTTTGTAGACTTATCTTTAGACTTGCGGTCCCCCATGAACAACCCTTACCAAGACTATGACACCTTGAGGAGGGCCTGTATATGTCACCTTGAGCGCATGGCCGAGCTTAGGCATAAAATCTAGGTGGTGGAGAGCGAGATATGTTCGGTTTTGAGGGGTGATGGAGTCCCTTTCTCCTTTGACCTTAATGATCACATTGCAAGCCTTAGAGTGAGCCTCTTTAATCTACAAATGGAATTGGAGTTCATGAAGGGAAACCTCCCTCCTGAACCTCCTGCCCCGTTCTCTCCCTAGTATCCCTGAGGTCACCCCTTGTAGCGTCCCAATTTTGATAATAAGGCTTAGGGCTTTGATTAGCGTGTCTGGAGGGCAATAAGTGATCTATTATATTAATTTGTGAATTTGATGAGTATGTGATTAGAAATGGATGTTTAGGTGAATTAAATATGCATGTGGCCTACTTTGGCTACTAGGGGCATGTTTGAAATTTTAGCCTGTTGAGGGCATAAATACAATATTTGTGAATACTATGATCTTTACCATGTGTGAGTGGTGATATATTCGAGATGCATGATCCGAGACAGTCCTAGGGAGCAGTTTAGCTAGGAAGTCACAACAGGACCCAATAATTGGTTCGGGAGGAGCCTAGGGGTATTTTGGGTATATAATAAGTATTTGGGATCTATGGAGTAACGGGTAGTGATTTAGTAACCATTTGGACATGTCGGGGTTAAACAGAGATTTATGGGAACACTTGAGGGATTAGCGGGACACGAAAAATGACAGAATTTCCCTTGAGGTTAGTATGGGAATGTAATTAGAGGAATGGGCAAAGAGGTAATTTGGCCTTAAGGGGTGGATAGACTTGGCTAAGGGGAAGTTCTTCACGTTACTGTCTTGGGCATATACTTGAATTGTCTTTTGGAAGCTTTACAGAAAAATAGAAGCTAGGAAAAGAAGGAGAGGAAGAGCCGATCTTCTTTGGGGTCAAGGGAGGAATTCAAGGCTTGAGTTTGGGAGGCTATGTGTTCAGCCTGTTGGCTGCCTTGTTATATGCTGATTGATAGTTATGCATGTGTTGGGTTTGTTTGCTGGGCTTCGGCTCACAAGTGCTCTATGGTGCAGGTAAGGGCAAGGGAAAGGTCAACCAACCATGAGTATGGAGAGTGTGAAGCGACGTGTACATATTTGGCATGCCTGGCTGCCACGACCAGGGGTATTTTTTGGGAGATATTATGTATTATTCTATGTTTTATTGTTTAGTCAACTTTAATCATATTTTTGAGTTGTAAATATTTCTTAACAGTATTTTGGGATCCCAAATGTATAATGCTTTATAATTTCAATGAATGATTACATTTTCAAATTATATGACTTTTATTACAGTTTAGCTACACTTTTAACCTAAAACCTCAATTAGCGAGTTAACCTTTTAAAACTCACTTAGTAATGACTCTAAGGAAGTAGGGAATTACACCCCTAGTTCCCCTTAACCCTTGTCTTCAATCCACCAGTGTTCGTTGCTTCCACACTCAATGCCTCAGTGGAAAACTCACGCAAGAAGAAAAAAAATGGAGGGTTAAGTGCCCTATTTTGACCTTAACTTTTTCCTTTGGTTTTGAAAATATGTCAAAGAGAATGAGACGACAGGTGGCTCCCGAGAAGCCAGATTCTGGTACTCTGTTGGCGTCCACCATCATTTCCAATGTGTCAAAAAACTAGTTGTTAGAATTATCTGAGAAGTATCACATTGGCAAAGAGTAAAAGCTGTACGTACCCTCCAACAAGTGTCGGGCTGATAATCCCTCCCAGGGCTACGTGGAATTGAGCAAGCACATCTTGAAGGCGGGTGGGACCATTCCCTTACACCCGTTCTTCGTCATGGTCTTCAACCACTTTGACCTTGCTCCGCTTCAATTGGCACCTAACAGATGGTTGAATTTAAGCTGCCTATATATGGCGTTTGTGGAGCTTAACGGTCGTGTATGTACAATCTCATGCCCACCCCTAAATCCAAAGGCTTCTACTTCCTACAAAAAGCCAATTCTCAGGTCTTCTTGATAGAGGGTTTCATGTCTAACCGGGTTCTTGGAAGCATTACTTTTTCTTTGTGAAAGGTCCCCTTTCTGTCCGCGAACATTTTCACTCATTCCTAAGTAAGTACTTTAAGTTTTTTCCTTTTACATTGAATTTGCTATTTTGGAATTTATACTCATATTGATAACTGAGTTGATTGTTGAGAGAGCTTCAGTATCCCCGACGTTCCTGAGTAGGAGGCAGCACCAGTAGACGTCTTTGTCGATGCCGAGCCTGCAATGAAAATGGCCACCCATCTCTTCACTGTGGCCAGCGTTAACCACTATGGTTTATCCAGGGTTTTGGAGCCCGACCTGCTGTGGCATATTACCAAGTGAAAGAAGAAGGCAACTCCAGCCGAACCTCATTCAGACGAGGGTGATGTGGAATAGGTGCCTGGGGAGGTTTCCCCAGAATCTAAGTGTCTAGCTCAGTTATCTCCATCTTCCAGAGGATGCCCTCCTTTTTTCCCTATGGACCGCGACACCACCTCTCATTCCCGCGATCCACAGACCATGCTAGGGTGCTTTGTTATGCCTTACTCTGAGGACTATGATCATCTTCCTTACAATCTCGCTAATCATGGCCATTCGAGGCACCCTTTTTTCGATGTTCCTGCGCCTCCTCCTCCCTTGGTGAGTGGGTCATCTGTCCCTGCTCACCCAGGCGCCCCTGATTTGGAGGGGACATCTTGGGTGGGTCGCATGTTAGCCCCTTACGTGCAAAGGTGTACTCGAGTCGCCGAGGGTATTCCTGAGACCGAGTGGAGAGATCTCGGGACTTTTACCATGGTGGAGCTTGTGGAGACCTTTGTGCACTCCACAACCTGTGTGAGTTTTTTTTTGTGTTTTGGGTTCCTTTTTTGCTCATTTTTTTTTCATTTTACATCCTTGCAGACTTCTCTGGTGGCTTAACACTTCACAGACTTGGCACAGGACCTCTCTTCATCGAACGCTGAAACGAATCATCTAGCGGTCAAAGTTCAGGAGCTCGAGGTACAACTTACTGACATCAAGCTTAAGTTGGAGAAGGCCTTGGGGAAGGCGTCTTCGTCGTCAAAAAAGTATACGAGAGCGGAAGCCAAGGCTGCAATGTTGCAGGAGAGGATCACTCTCCTAGAGGCTAATTTGAGCGAGGTCGAGTACAAGTCCATAGAGAGCACCCTCTATGGAATGTGGGGGAAGAATCCTAGTTTCGATTTCTCCTCCTTCGGTGACCATGCTGTTGACAAGGTGGCCAAGTGGAATGCTCACGGCGGGAGGCCTTGAGATTTTACTTCTACAACTTTTACTTTTTAATTCGATTTTGTTGTATGCTCATTTGAACCTCATTTTTTGGGAACTTTTTTAAGTCCTACTGTGGCTGGTGTCAATTTTATCCCGCAACATTATCGCAACTTTCTTTCTCATTTTTTTTATATATATATGATCATTTGTTTTTGCTTCTCTATGCTTGAGTTCCTTTTGAGCCCGCTCGGAGTGGTTTGATAAGTCTCTCTTTTTTTCTAATAACTCGTCGATAGTATATTTGGATCGATAGTGATGGTCTCTTTGGTGCACCTTGATTGTATTTGTAAGGATATGTTGACCCTTTGGGTTCTAGCTATTCCTTTATATATTTTTACGCGTGCTTGTTATTTCTTGCGAGAAGCGTCCTTTTCGTTATTATGCATAGTACTATTTTTGCAAGGGTCTCTTTGAGGACCCTTTTTGGCTAGATGTCTTAGTCGCCACTCTAGGCTTATTTGTGGATGCTCTCCCTGAGGCCTTTCTCTCGTGGAGGTATCAGCCTTAATTACAAGGGTATCAGCCTTTCCTGTAGGACCTTTTGACTCTTTTGATGTTCATAAGGGTAGCTAATCCTTGAGATTATTTCTGTTTTTTTATTTTTTATTTTTTTTACAAGGGTCTCTTTTATGACCCTTTATGGCTATATGCTCTGCTTCCCAAGTGGCTGGAAAGATTTATCTCGTCGGGAACTTTGATCATTTTGCTCATGCATTTTGATAATTTCACTGGGGGATAGGAACCCAAGAGTTAGATGAGTGCTTACATAAATGAGGAGTGTGACATGCCGATAAGAAACATATCCATTCAAAATGATGAGAGTACATATGTATTTATGGCAACAATGTTCCTACCTCGTACCAGGGTATCTAAGTTACCCCTCTAATTCATAGCTATTGCACTTAAATTTGCATGTTTAGACAAAGAAATAAAATTCATGCCTCAGACGTGGAGGTCTTACTGATAATATTTTTTAGGTGCTCTGCGTTCCATGCTCTGGGTACCATGGTATCATCCAAATTTGCCAACTTGTAGGTGTTAGGGGGCACCACCTGGGCAACTTGGTAGGGTCCTTCCCAGTTCGCCCCTAGTACACCCACACCTGGGTCGCGAGTGTTTGGCAGAACTTTCCTTAACAAGAGATCTCCGACCCTGAATGTCCTTTCTCGCGCTCTTGAGTTATAGTATCTTGCGGCCCGCTGCTGGGACGTTGCCAACCTCAGCTGTGCCTTTTCTCTCCTTGCCTCCAACAGGTCCAAATTTTCTGCCAATGCTATGTAGTTAGTCTAGTCATCGTATGCTTGTATACGGAAGGAGTTGACTTTCATTTCTATTGAAAGAACAGCCTCGCACCCAAAGGCTAAGGAGAAAGGCGTTTCTCTAGTAGTGGAATAGGGGATGGTCCTGTAGGGCCAGATCACATTGGGTAGTTCTTTGACCCACGCTCCTTTCAAATTCTCCAATTTTGTTTTTAGGTTCCTTTTTAGGATCTTGTTGATGGCCTCCACTTGTCCATTTGCTTGCGGGTGTACTACACCGGAGAAACTCCTCTTGATCCTCCTTTTTCTGCAATATTCGTCGAATAACCCCCCTTCAAACTGGGTCCCGTTATCAGAGATTATCTTGTAGGGTACTCCATACATGCAGATGATAAAATTATTGACAAAGGTGGTGGTTTTCTTAGCCATTATATTTACTAGAGGCTCTGCTTCAACCCATTTAGTAAAGTAATCGACTGCTACAACTACGAACTTTGCTCCCCCCCTTCCTGTTGGTAACGCGCAAATCAAGTCAATCCCCTACACAGCAAAGGGCCACGGACTGGTCATGCTGACCAGCTCATTTGGCGACTATTTGGGGTAACTCGCATGTCGTTAGTACTTGTCACATCTTCTCATGTAATCGCTCTCGTCCTTTTCAATGGTAGGCCAATAATACCCCTGTCGCATGGCCTTTTTTGTCGTGGATTACCCCCAGCATGATTTCCACATTCTCTTTTGTGTATCTCTAGCAGAACATTCAAAGCCTCCTCCTTGTCTATACACTATAGGAGTGGGGTGGAGAAGCCCCTTTTATACAAGACTCCATCTACTAGGGTGAATTGGGCAACTTTGTAAATTAGCTTACGGGTGTCTTTTTTGTCCAAAGGCAACGTTCCATTACTTAAGTACCTTGAGATGGGTGTGGACCATGACTCCTCGAGAGTATTTACCATGTGAACCTCCTCTTCTGTTATGCTTGGCCTGGAGAGGTATTCGACATGGATGGACTCAAGCGTGTCTTTGTCTCGAGTAGAGGGGAGTTTTGCGAGAGCATCGGCATTCGTGTTGTGCTCTCTTGGGATCTATTGTATGGTGCATATTTCGAACTGATCCAAATACCCTTTTACTTTGGCCAGGTATGGAACCATTTTTGGGCCTCTAGCTTGATATTCGCCCTTCACCTGAAATACTACTAACTGTGAGTCACTAAAGACATGCAAATGTGTTACCTTCAGCTCCCTGGCTAGTCCCAGGCCAGCCAAGTATGCTTTGTATTATACTTCGTTGTTAGAAGATTCAAATCTAAATCTTAATGAACAATACATCTTATGTCCCTCAGGTCTTGTAATTACTATGCCAGTGCCGGCTCCTCCTTCATTGGAGGCACCATCCACATGGAGGCTCCATTCTTCAGGCTGCTTTCGCCCTCCGCAAGTTAGTTCATTCTCTTTTATTTCTCCCTCCTCCTGGGGTCGGTAGGCAAAATCGACTATAAAATCTACTAGTACTTGCCTGTTGACCGAGGTCCTTGGGGTATAAATGATGTCAAATTTACTTAACTCGATTGAACATTTTAGCAACCTTCTTGAAGTCTCTGGTTTGTGCAAGACTTGACACAAAGGGGTGTTGGTTAGCACTTTGATAGCATGAGCGTGAAAATAGGGGCCGTAGCTTTTGCGAAGGCACTACTAAGGCATATGCTAACTTTTCTATTTCTTGGTACTGGGTTCCTGCATCTACCAACCGCTTGCTGACATAGTATACGGGCTGTTGATGCTTCTTTTCTCCTTTGACTAGGGTGGCGCTTATGGCATGCTTTGACACTGCTAAGTACAGGTGCAATTTTTCCCTTTTTTCTGGCTTAGCGAAAAGGGGAGGTTTTCCGAGGTGTTCCTTTAGCTTAGCGAAGGCTTCCTGAAAATCTTCATCCCAAGCGAACCTTTTGTTCCCTTTTAGGATGTTGAAGAAAGGGAGGCACTTGTCGGTGAATCTGGAGATGAACCTATTGAGAGCTGCTACTCTACCTGTTAAGCATTGCACCTCCATCTTGTTTCGTGGTGGGCTCATTTCCAATAATGCCTCGATTTTGTCACCATAAAACCAAGGAACTTCTTTGACGAAACTCCAAAGGTTCACTTGAGCGGGTTTAGCATCTTTCTGAATTTTTGGAGGGTGTCAAAAATCTCTCGAAGGTCGTTTGTGAGCTCTTTTTCCTTCCTTCTCTTTGCCAACATATCATCTATATAGACTTCCATATTTCTTCCCATCTGTTTTGCAAACATTTTATTTACCAACCCTTGATAAGTGGCACCTGCATTCTTTAACCCAAAAGGCATCACCTTGTAGCAATAAAGCCCTTGTCTCTTATAAGTGAAGTGTGCTCCTCATCGGCCAGGTTCATGGGTATTTGAGTGTACCCAGAATATGCATCCATGAAGCTGGGCATCTACTAACTGATCTGTCCTAGGAAGCAGGAAGCTGTCCTTAGGCCAGACTTTATTGAGGTTAGTAAAATCCACGCAAGTCCTCCACTTTCCATTGGGCTTCAGGACTAAAACTGGGTTGGATACCCATACCGGGAAGAATGATACTCGGATAAACCCATTTGCCTTCAACTTGTCAACTTCTTCTTTTAGGGCCGCGTATCTTTTTGGATCTAGCGCCCTCCTTTTCTGCCTCATAAGTCTTGATTTTGGGTCGTTGTTTAAGTGATGGCACATGATCGATGGATCTATCCCCACCATGTCCTCGTGAAACACATCGAGGTTAACTTTTAGAAATTCTACTAGCTTTACCTTCACGATATCTGAAAGGTTTCTCCCTACCTTCAACTTCCTCAATGACTTATTCATAACTGTGACCTCTTCCAACTCCTCTACTGGCTCGGGCCTGGGTTCCTCTGCGACCCGCGGGTCCAATTCGTGTGGGCTTATGTTTCCGTATACTACCATTTCCATAGGCACTGACGGTTTCATGGCCGTGTAGAGGGATGGGTTATAACATTCCCTCGCTCCCTTCTGCTCCCATTTCATGCTCACTATCCCCCTAGGAGTCAGGAATTTTATGGCCAAGTGATATACTAAGGTTATCGCCTTCAATTCTCTTAGGGAGGGCCATCCTAATACCGCATTGAAGGCCAAGGCACAATCTACCATGACAAAGTTTGCCATTATGGTGGTTTTTCTGGGTTGTTCTCCCATGGTGAGGGCTAACTCAATTGTACCTATGGGCTGTATCAAATCTCCTATAAATCCATATAGGATGGTATTACAGGGCTTTAGGTGCCTGATGTTCGGTCCCATCTTCTCTAAAGATGGGCGATACAGGATGTCTACGAAGCTTTCATTGTCCACCAGGACCCGATGCACCCTCATGTTAGCAAGTTGTACAGTGAACACCAAGGGATCATTGTGAGGGAAATGCACACCCAGTGCGCTTTCTTCGGTGAAGGTTATTGAGTCGTTCTCCCCCTCAAAACTCTTTGAGGAGCGTTGCTCCAAACTTAAGATGCATGGAGGTGGACTTCGCCTGACTTCCGTGGCCTACTGGTCTCACCCCTTCCTCGATTCGCCTTCGAACCCTGGCCCTCCGAAGATGGTCCTAACTTATCCTTGCACCTCTGGGGCTACATCTAGTGCCCGTGGTGAGGGTAGTCCTTCTTTCGGCCTTTGGTTTTCTTTGAGGACGTATCTACCCAAGTGTCCCCTGTGTATAAGCTCTTTATTTCTATCTTCAAATGAGTGCATTCTGCGGTGGTATGGCCAATGTCTTTATGATAATGACAATATTTATTGGGGTCTCTTTTTGATCGGTCTTTCTTCATTGGCAGGGGCCTCATGAAAGGGGCCTGATTTTCATTCGTGACGAAGATATGCTCCGTAGCATGCATTAGGTCACTGTAAAAGGTGTAAGGGGTATGTTTGTGTTCATCAATGCGTTGGGGCTTCCGAGGCCGATCATCTCTCGATCCTTCATAGACCCTCTTTTTCTTTGCTCTACTTAGGCCTTCCCGAATTGAGGGTTTTGGAGGTGACCTGCTTTTTTCGGCCTAAAGGCTCTCGTGACTATCTTCGACACAAATTTATTTCTGTGCCCATTCGTAGAAATCGTCTAAGTCAGTGACCTCCCTCTTAAGCATGTTATCTAACATCTTACTACCCGGGCGTACTCCAGCCATAATGGCCATTTTTAATTCTCTCCCCAGGTCAAGCTTCCTACTTTGGCTGCCTCCATATTGAACCTGTGGATATAGCTCATTAGACTCTCATTTTCTCCTTGTTTCACATTGGCGAGGCTAGTGCTAGGCATAATGTAATCACACACATTGTGATGTTGATGGAGAAATTCATCAGAAAATTGTTGCCAAGACCAGATGGACCCTGGCCGAGTCTTTTGAACAATTTGTTCGCAGGTCCCTTTAATGTGACATCAAAGCAGTGGCATCTAACCCTGCTATTAATTCCTCTCAACTTCAATAGTTCATTGAACATGTCTAGATAGTATTTGGGATCCGTATTTCTTTCATAAGGGGTCATGTGAGGATCTTTGAAGTTGGCTGGGAGCCGAACAGCTTGGATTTCCCTAATGTAGGGTGATTCGTAATCGAACTCATCGTCGACACCTTGCCTTCTAGATGCGGTGATTATCTTGCTCCAGAGGCTCCTCATTTCGGTGTTTAGGTCTTGTCTCCTTTAGTTCAAGGAGTCTCTCAAGTTGGATGGATAACCTTTCCTTTCCTTTTGTCTTCCTGGGGAGCCATAGGAGGTATGGTCCTCTCGTTCGTCTTTTTCTTGTTGAGTTCTTCCCTTAAGTCTGAGGGTGCTTCCCTTGAAGTGACTTTGACTTCATTATGAGGGTTAGTGTTGTTCTTCTGCTCTGGCCTCTGGGACTGCTTTACCAGTCCGGGACGTTCACGCTATTTCGTCCGAGGGGTATTACTAGTGGAGAGTCGAGTCCTCCCATAATCCACAGGGACTATGGTTTCTACACCCTCTTGGATTTTCTCCTTTCATCTAGGAAGAGGAATGCTTATTTTCCCTATTGCAAGAAATTCAACACCTCTTGCATATTCTCTAAGGTGGTTTCTAGCCTTTGGTTTTTCTGGTGTAATTCACATATCTCCTCTTCGTAAAATCGAGACCTAGAGCTAAAGCTTATGGAATGTACTCTGGGACTTTTGTCTAGCCTGCGTGTTGATGGACCCGGATCTTGCCGGCTAGAGTTCGACACCTATGGTGTCCTTGCAGGAGCAGCCACTGGTCTCAGACGGTTCTCATCAGGCTGGACAGTTGGGGACGAACCCTCCCTTTCATCTTTAGGAATCCCAGGCTCCTTTCGTGCATCCACACTTTCAAGTGGCAGAAGATTCTTCATGGAGGCCTTCAGCTGATCTCCATAGAAGTGGACCTCAACCTCTCATGGTTCTCTCAGTGACTTAGACCATCTTGGCATCTTTCTCTGCTAGAATCAATGGAAGAAAAGTTGCTTGGCACTTATCCTTCCCACAGACGACACCAAATTGTTGACGGTAAGAACTCATCAACTATGTAAGATCAAGAACTTTGTGAGTTGTAAAAGAAGTGAACTTAAATCCACTGAACTTTAAGCAAACTTTCCTATGATTTCAAGAACATCAAATGTACATGCTGGAATTCTACGATGAAGAATGAAAAGAATGTTGAAAATCTCTTTTCATTAGCACTAACTGGTTACAAAATACTTGCAAAAATCCTCCCTTTCTCAGATGAAGGGAGGTCATATTTATAATTGAGCGCCAATGGCTCTTAGTACATTGTGGTCCCTGGGGACACGACTCTGCATATGCTGTTTGTAGGTTGTAGTGGTGCCAGGAGGATGGTGGTTGGCTCTAGTACATGCCGAGAGTTTGTTGGATCACCTCCATATCAGTACCAAGATGTACCTCCACCACTTGTTTAGTACAAGTGTCAGATATTGATGAGAACCACATCAGGTACCTTACACGTAGGACCACTACTTGTCTGGCGTGTAAATCATGTCCGTACTCCAACTCCTCTTGGTATGTAGGTGCATTCCGTATTTTCACGAGCTCCTTGAGTCACAGGTTTTCACCCTTTTAAGGTAACTTATTCCCAAGGGCTTCAAGTGTTGAAATCCTTATATGTTATTCCAAGATGCCTTGCAATCAAAGGACCTCCTGAGATGGCCCTATGAAAATGAGACGAGAGGGGCCTCTCGTCTCTAGGTGTATATTCTCGGCGTAAAGTATGGCATCATAGGCGGGCATGTGCCTTGCGAGACCTTTGGCGCGACCCTGCGACACCCTTGGCGCGAGACGCTCGCAACACCCTCGACGCAACTTGTGAGGGGTGACCTTGCGACACCTTCAGCGCGACCCTGCGACACCCTCGGCGCCGCTTGTGAGGGGTGACCTTGTGACATCCTCGGCGAAAAATGAGGGGTGGGCCTTGTGAGACCTTCAGCATAAAGCGCGATGCCACTTGTGATGGGAGACCTCGTGACACCCTCGGTGCAAGACCCTTGCAACACCCTCGGCGCGACAATCTGTGACACCCTCGGCATGAGACGCTCGCAACACACTCGGCGTCACTTGCGAGGGGTGACCTCGCGACACCCTCGGCGCAACCCTGTGACACCCTCAGCATGAGACGCTTGCAACACCCTTGGCGCCACTTGCGAGGGGTGACCTTGCGACACCCTTAGCGCGAGACGAGGCGTGTACCTCGCGAGACCTTCAGTGTGAGGCCCCTACGCGCAAGACGAGGTCGTGGCGCGAGGCGCAGGGGTGTGCGAGTGAGTCTATCGCCATCCTAAACTTATATTTTGAGGGTCATGAGGCAGGGGCCTCATTCAAGTGGAATTTTTGTATTCACATCTATCATTTAGCACCTTGAACCAAACTAAAAGGAAACCACGTTTCACTTCTTCATCAGAAGCTATAGATGTTCATATCTATGATTAACACTCCCACTTAATTATACTACCGAGTTCCAAGATTTAAGTATGGGCTAGTCTGTAGGGTAAGCTGGTGACGAACAAGTCAAAGAACTCAAATAATACAATCAGTTAGAATACTAAACACTCAGAATTGAGATTGAATTGACCTATGGTAACCTATATGATATAACTAGAATAGATAATAATAGTATGTTTACTTATCTTATCAACTGTCAATATCGGTCCAGTCTGATGTAACAAATACATTCGATCTTATCTACTTTGCTAATGTTCTGGAATGAACATAACACTATGATGTGTAAGTAGATCATATCGTAGTTTGGCAAGTTAGTATAAATCATGTGCACTGACTAATCTTTGGACTAACTTATTTTGAACATATAATCATATTTATGTCCCACTGTGATTATGTCACTATAAATATGATTATCTATATGATCGGGATTTAATAGAAGTTTATATTAAACAAATAATCATGAAAATAAAACATGTGAGCAAAGTGATTGACCAAGTCAAAAAATGATTTCTATTCTTTTATTGATAATAAATGAGATTACAAAGAAAATTGGTTTTAATTAAGGCATAAAACCCCAATAGGTGTGTGTGTGAACGAGAGAGAGAGAGAGAGAGAGAGAGAGAGAGAGATAACAAGAATTCTGTTTTGGTGTTTGTGTTGTTTACTTAGACTCTAAGTAACCTTAAGCAAATCTCGATGCTCGGGGTACCAAAAACGTTCCTGAGGGAAAAATGGTCAAAATCCCTGAAATTCCCTTGTAATCTCACTCCAAATATATCCTCGAATATTTATTCCCGTTACCCGATAACTCGGTAATGTACTAGATACCCAAAATACCCCTTGACTCTCCCAAAGTTGGGTATTAGGTCCTGTTGTGACTTTCTTGCTAACTTGCTCTCTAGGATCGCCTTGTGCCGAGTAACCCAAATATATCCACATAATAATGTGGTCTCACACATATATCACCTATATGCACACATATTCCAAATATACCCATAACCGGCCAAATCATGAAAATTGCCCTTCTAATAAGAAATAGATCCACATGCATATTTAGTACACATAAACATGCATATCTAGTCATATTATAACATAACTCACATAATCATATAATTACACACATATATGTCACATAAACACATAACTTTCCATAAATTCCATCATGGCCCCCTAATCAAGGTCCTAAGCCTTATTAGGTAATTTGGAACGTTACAACTCCCAATCAAGATCCTAGTAGTTGTGCCCCTAGTTGCTCCAGCTATTCAAGCACAACTAGATGCCCTCATGCAGATGGTTCGGGAATTGACAACCCCCAAAACTAACTAACATCAATTTATAGAGAAGGAAAGACTCTCATTTCTCTAATCGAATCAATGCGCTTATCATTTCTCCCAAGTCTAAGATGCTAACTTGGAAGATGTACATTGGCAAGGAAGATCAAATATCACATTTGAACAATATTAAAATACACACGTATCTTCAAGAAGTAAGATATGATATTCCTTGCAGGATCTTTCTTGCTACACTTGTCAACCCTACAAAATAATGTTTCTTTAAACTAGAGCCTTAAAGCATTAATAAATGGGAAACATTTGTGAGACTCTTCTACTCAAGTTATTTGTTACTCAGACTCTACAATCTGAGCCCCTCAAGGACTATGTGCATCGTTTTATGCAAGAAGTTGCTTAATACAAGATAGTTAGTGATGATGGAAAGTTGATGGCCATCGTGGCCGGAATCCAAGTCAAAGGTCCGCTTTCGACTGATTTTAGAAGAAAAACTGTTTCCTCGACTAAAGAGACCCTTGATCGACCAGACGAGTTTATAAATCTGGAAGAAGCTATACGAAAAGATGACCAATCCAACCATCTGGAACTAGTACAGCACCAACCAAAAATGCTGGTGCAACTAACAAGAACTAGATAACCAATGGTAATAGTAAGAAGAACAACCAGAACAGAGCAAATGAAATAATAATTCTGCTCAATGCCCTTAGGGTCACGGGCATATGTTTTTCAAGCTGCAAAGGCTGAAGTACCTTATAGGAAGCCAATTCCTATAAGGAAAGATATAAGCAAGAGAGACACTGATAAATTTTGTCGTTTCCATAAAGACTATGGACATGACACTAATTGGTGAAATCAACTTAAGGACTAAATTGAATTTCCCATCCGCCAAAATCATCAGGCCATAAAAAGATACATTCGTCGTCCAAACTCCTGATGCACCAGCCCAAACACTACAACCAGTCCCTGTAGCTGGTTGACTAGACATGATTTGCAGAGGACTACACCTGCCTAGCAAAAGTAGAAAGGCTTTAGAATGATATTCCCAATCACTACGCCATGATCCAGGAGAAGAGGTGTTGGATGTCGAGGAGCGTACTCCGAAGACACCTAGGTACAAATGTAAACCTATTACATTCATTGGGGATGAAGCTGGACATGTTAAGTTTCCCCACAACAATCCCTTGGTAATCGAAGCCCAAATTTCCAATATGATTATTGCACAAAATATGGTGGACCATGGTTCTTTAGTTAACATCTTTTTCTAGACCACTCTTGAAAGGATGAAATTCTTTGTTCGAGACCTTGAGTCCTGCATGGAAACCTTGTATGGTTTTACTGGAAAAAGGAATGACTCTAGCAGGGATTAGCAAATGAGTTGTAACTGTTGGAGCTGCACCAACGAACAACACAGTCACTGCCACTTTTTTTGTGGTCGACCTTCCCTCAGCCTTCACTACCTTATTGGGAAGGCTAATACTCATTGACTTGAGAGCCATCACATCCATATTTCACTTAACAATGAAATTCCCAACCAATGCTAGAATCAGTGGGAAGCTCGATAATGTTACAACTCTTCCATTACAATAGCTAAGAAAGGCTTAGCAACGAACAATATGATTTTTGTTAGTACAACAAAAGGCAAGGAAATGCTTGTAATGGAGATGAATACATCAGAGGAGCAAAGGTGAGATTCCACGAACGAGCAGAGCAACTTCAAATAGGGTGCTGCCCAAAGCGAAGAAAGGGATATTGATCCTCGCTTTGGGGATTACGATACTAGAGTGGGACCAATTGATCACCTTGAGGAGGTTCCACTCGACCAGGTAGAGCCGATCAGAATGATGAAAATTAGGAATACTTAGCAGAGGAAGTCAATTTTAAACTTATAAGTATTTTATGAAATAACCATGTCTTGTTTGCCTTGTCGTACAAGGGCATGGTGGGAATCAGTCCTACTATAATTAGCCATGCCTTAAATATTGCTAAGGAGAATTTCAAGCTCGCACAACAAAAAAAGGAGGTTGCTCTACAAAAAAGGTATAAGGCCTTGAAAAAAGAAGTTAAAAGCTAAAAATGAACAGATTTATAAGATAAGCCTTTTACCCTAAGTGGGTTGCAAACCCTGTTCTAGTTCCAAAGCCCAATGGCAAATGGAGGACCTGTGTTGAATTCACAAATTTGAACGAAGCATGTTCCAATGACTGCTTTCTTTTGCCAAGAATTGATCAGCTAGTTGATGTTATGGTAGGGCATGAGGTACAATCAAATCAACGTGCACCCTCTCGATGACGATCATATCAACTTCAAAACTGACATAGGCTAATATTGTTACAAAGTAATACCTTTTGGACTAAAAAATGCTACTGCGACGTACTAGTGACTGGTTAACATGATGTTTAAGAACCAAATGGGCAATAACATGGAGGTCTATGTTGATGATGTGCTGGTCAAGTAAAAAAATGTTGGGGCCACGTTCAAGATCTAGCAGAATGCTTTACTATTTTGAAGCATTACAATATAAAGCTTAATCCCTTAAAGTGTTCATTTGGGGTAGCTAGGGCAATTTACTTAGCTTCATTGTCAATTCAAGAGGCATAGAAGTTAATCCATATAAAATCAAAGCTCTATTTGACATGAAGTCCCCAACCAAAATAAAAGATAAGCAAAGCCTCAATGGACGAATCACAGCCCTTAACAGGTTTGTCTCAAAATCAACAGATAAGTGTGTGCCATTCTTCAACCTGCTAAGAGGAAATAACAAGTTCGAATGGACGAAAGAATGTGAGAAAGCATTTCAAGCACTTAAGGAGCACCTGGCGCAACCACCAGTCTTATTGAAACTTATTGATGGGGAGACCCTTTATTTGTATCTAGCAGCCACTGGACATGTTTTAGTGCAACACTTTTTTGATAGGCAGAAAAAATCTAGCATCAAGTGTATTATATCAACAAGAGGCTAATAGGAGTAGAAACAAGATATCTGTTGATTGAAAAATTGGCATACTACCTCCTACTTGCGGCAAGAAAATTGAGGCCATATTTCCAAGCTCGTTCAATTACAGTCCTAACTGAACAACCCCTTAGGCAGGAGTTACAAAAACCTGAGGCATCACCTATCAACCACGGACTGCTATCAATGGATAAGCATTAACACACTTCATTGCTAAATGTACAGGAGTATCAAATGAAAATGAGCAAGGTGTAGCACCGGAGGTAAGTGAAGAAACCTGGCCAACATGGAAGCTATATGTAGATTGTTCTTCAAGTGAACACAAATCTAGAGCAGGTATAATTTTAGCTACACCAGAACGCCATCGCATTCATTGTACATTATGGTTTGGATTCAATGCCTCAAACAATGAAGCAGAATATGAAGCCCTGCTCGCCATATTATGACTTGCTAGATATGTTAAAGCTCAATCAGTAGACATATATAGTGAGTCACAACTGGTCGTGAACCAAATATTTGGCGAATACCAAGCTCGAGGTATGAAGATTGTTTCCTTTCTAAGAAAAGTTAAAGAACTCCTGTCACAATCCAAAAAATATAACATACAACAAGTACCACACAACCAAAATTGAAATGATGATGCCTTAGCTAAGCTAGCAAGCGCTAAAGATGCAGATACTCTTAACATTTTATTAGTTGAGAACCTTGCCCAACCGAGTATTAATGAACCAGAAGCAGCGCTGTTACTTGAAAATCCCCTATCCTTGATGACTCCAATTACTACTTATCTAGAGGATGAGATTTTTCCCCATGACATAAACGAAGCGCGAAAGATATCAATGCATGCAGCTAGATATGGAATCCTTGATGGAGTGAAGTACAGGCGGGGATACTCAATGCCTTTACTCTGGTGTGTCACCAGAACATAAGTTGAGTTATTCATGATAGAAGTGCACAAAGGATTCTGTGGCAATAACGCAGTGAGGCTAAGCCTAGCAAAGAAAATATTGAGACAAGAGTATTTCTGGCCACCAATGAATGAAGATGCAATTGAGTATGTGCAGAAATGTGACAACTGCCAAAGATTCACTAATATACCTCAAGCAGCCCCTAATGAGCTTAAACAAATGCAGAGTCCATGACCCTTTGCTATATGAGGGATATATCTGATCCAAAAATTACCTATAGGAAAAGGAGGACTCAAGTTTCCAGTTGTTGTAGTGGATTGCTTTACTAAGTGGATTAAGGCAGAACCACTAGTAACAATAACTTCAAAGAAAGTACTTGACTTCATAATAAAAAATATTATATACAGATATGGACCGCCAAAAAAGATTGTATTAGACAATGGTACAAAGTTTGATTGTAATTTATTTACAGACTTTTCTGCAAGTCATGGTATTACGAAAAGTTTTTCAATATAGCTCATTCTCAGGAAAATGGACAAGTGGAGGCTGTTAACCAGACTTTGAAAGAAACAATGAAGAAATGGCTTGAACAAGCTAAAGGAAATTGGTCGATTATATTACTAGAAGTACTATGGTCATATCGCACTAGTCCTTGTACATCATTTCTTCACTCCATTCTCTTTGGGATATGGATATGAGGCTATGATACCAATTGAATTAACACCCCCATCACATCGAAGAAGAACTTATGATCAAGCTTAGAATCATCAATTATTAGTTGAAACTCTTGACCTAATCGACGAACAACGAGTGCATTCATAGTTGCGGGTAGCTGCATATCAGCAAAAGGTTGCTCAGTATTTTAACTCTTTACTAAAGGACATAAAGTTTGTCGCAAGAGATCTAGTTTTCTGACAAGTATTCCAAAACAATAGGGATCCTGTAGCAGAAGTTTGGGGACCCAATTTGGAAGGATCGTACCATATTGTAGGTGTTTTACAGCCAAGCACGTATAAACGTGCTCGGTTAAATGGTGAACTGGTCACAAGATATTGGAACGGTGAACAACTAAGAAAATATTATCAATAATGTTGGTCACAAGCACAAATTGGCCCATTCTTTATGACTAACGTACTTCTAGTTTTTGTAATACTGGTTATAAGACACGTTTTCCCCACTTTTTCACGACCAGTTTGTTTTAGTTATTTTTTGTTGTAAAGGCACATTTTTGCAATTTTATATAATGACCATTTATTTCCTAGATATTTTTTGTTATCTGCTCATAAGGCACGTTTTTGCCCTTTAAGACGACCCGTTATTTAATGCAATTCAATCCCTGATATTTTCATTCAAAACATTCATTGCTCGTATTGGTTTTTTAATTCAATAGAAACGATTTGGTCCATTTTAATACGAGATATTTATAAGGGAGTGTGCTTGACACACTTAACATTTCCAATTTTTGTTATTTAACAAGTATTGCTTAACATGTGAGATTTTTCCTAGAACAATTATCCTACTTATAATGCTATTTTGAGCAGTAGAGTTGGCTCGAATAGGCCAAGTCATTTGGCAAGTGACATAGGACTTACCTTCTCGATCACTTGGAGGGCATATAGGGTATACACAATCTCACTTAAGCAAAAGAGTAAAAATCACAACTACGTAGTACGTAAAAAAATTTCAAAATTTATAAAGTGTCGTGATTTGTTCAAAAAGAACATAGAAACTAAAAACATTGTTTATACAAGTAGAAAAGTTTGAAAACTTATATAGCCAGAAAACTATTATATCTAGTGTAACGACCCAAATTTGCTAATAAGGCTTAAGGGCCTTGATTAGTGTGCCGGGAGGGCATAACTTGTTATATGTGATTTAGCGATTTAAAAGCATGTTATATGACTATTTGAATATTTTTGATGCATGACTATGTGTATTAGTATGCATGTAGGCCCTGACTAGGTTAGAAGGGGATAATCGTAATTTTTGGCCCGTTGAGGGCATAACTGTATATATATGTGTGAACTGTCGAGACCACATTATTATGTGGATATATTTATAATCTGTGACTCAAGGCGATCCTAGTGAGCGAGTTAGCGAAAAGGTCACGACGGGGATTTATACCCGGCTCGGGGCGAGCCTGGGGGTATTTTTGGGAATTTAGGTAATATATTGGAGATTATTTGATATTGAGGAATATAATTGGAAACTAGTTAGGTGTCGGGAATTAAGCGATAAATATTAGAGACATTTAAGGAATTAGCGGGAATTGGGTGAAATGACCAAAATGCCCCTAGGTGGATTAAAAGGCTTAGAAGTAAAGGGAGGGCAAATTGGTCATTTGGCTTATAAGGGAAAATAGTTAAGTTGCTTTATGCCTTAGCGGGAAAAGTATAGAGTTTGAAGGAAAGAAAAGAAGAAGCCAAAAGAAAGAAGGAAAAATAGAAGTTCATTTTTCTCTCTGTCGGTTTAGGATTCTTCTCCATTCCTTGGGATCTTTTCGAGCTAAAATTCAGAGGAGTTCTTGGCTAAGGTCTTGTGCTTGAGACCTTGATCAAGTGTGAGAATTCAGCAAGGAATAGGCATCCAACTGAGGTAAGTTTCTAGGGTCTACTCTTATGTTTCTAGTTTTGGCTGAGATGATTTGAGGAGGAGTAATCCAAGGAGGTGTAGAGGCTAGCTTAAGGTCGACTCTCCACTGAAGGTATGAAATTCTAGCTCTAAAATTCTGAGGTTTTAGTTGTTTTGCTGAGTTTCTGAGTTTGAGGTCCAGCCATGGTGAATTTTGGGATTTGGAGTGCATGTGCTTAAGTTTTATGTGGTTGGGTCATTTGGGATGAGTTAGACATGTTTATAAGTTTGTTATTAAGTTTGGTTGAAGTTTGGAAAAGTTTTGGTAAGGTTTGGCTCAGGAAAATCGAAGGAGGGAAAAATGCAGGGTTGCTGTTCTGTGACTAACGCTACAGCGTTAGCCTTTGGGCGCTGTAGCGCTAGGCCATGTTGTTTGGGATGTTTTTAGGTTCTTTTTGTAGCGCTGTAGCGCCCTCCAAAGAGCGTTGTAGCGCTACCCTGTTTCCATAAAATGGTTTTTGGGTTATTTTCAAGGGATTTTTCCCGGGGGTTCGGGGTTTGATTCCACCACCCCGTTTGGTGGAATTAAGGCTTCCCAAGGGCTCAGGATTGGTCCCGAGGCTAGGTTTTGAACCTGAGGTTTGGTGATGATTCTAATCTATGGTTGTGACTAGGTGCGCGCTAGGGCTCAACAGGGATCGTGCTTGAGGATCAATTGAACGAACCTAGCAAATCTAAAGGTAAGAAAACTACACTTGATTATTTGTTTGTGATGGGACTAAGTGCTCCCGTTAACTATATAATGTCATAGATGGTATTACGCCATGGGACATGTGATAAAAGGCCTAAGGGTGCCGTAAATTATATTTGCGCACAGGGAGCGGCTCGGCCACTGGTAGCCGAGGACATGTTAATATTCACTGAGCTCGGTTTAAGCGGGCCAGAGTCAGTGGGATAAACAGAGGGTGCGGCCTAAGGGCGTTAACCCTGGTTATCATGTGTGGATTGATTATTGATATGGAATGATATACTTGGCATGATGAATACTTGATTAACATGAATGCTTAAACTGTTGAGCACATGCTTATGCGGTATGAGATATCTGATTTTCTGTTGATTGATTGTGCTTTATTATTGTGTTTTCTTGCTGGGCCTTGGCTCACGGGTGCTACGTGGTGCAGGTAAAGTCAAAGGTAGGTTGGACCAATCCTGAGATGGAGAGCTGTGGGGTTGAATGTACATAGTCAGCTGTTCGGCTGCCACGGTCGAGGAGTGGAACAGGACGAAAAATATTTAATCTTCTGTTTTGCCTTAGAGTGGCTAATCATTGTATCTAGATCCTGGATCTTTTGTAAACAGTCTTTAACTTATTACTTTTGGGATCCCATGTAAATAGAAAATGTTTATTTATAAGAAATGCAGCTTTTGAGACCAAAATCTTTTAACCCTAGTTCGACTATAGTTTCAGTAACACGTTTTGAATTAAATGACTTGATTAGCAAGTCTTGCACCTTTATAAACACACAGTGTAACGGTCTAGGCTATCCAGGGTGTTACATCTAGTCAAATTAACTAGCATCATATTGTACGTAATGCAATCAAAATATTACAAATAATACCTGAGATGAAAAGCCGCCCAGTCACCCATTGTCTTTGCACCACAGACCTTATGGCCCAAGTGTCGAGCATAAAACAAAAAGAAAAAAAAATATAGCGAAACTCCCGCCGCATTGGTCAACCGCCTCATCCTCAACTTGCTCCAGCCCTTGGTCACCATTAGTGTTAAGAGAGATCTCTAGACCAGGACTTTCCGGGGAAGCAGACGTAGAAAAATCATCCTCCTCATGAGCAATACACTTTGTAATATCCTTATTCTGGAGATTGGCAGGCAGATAGTCAAATTTCGCCTCCTTATTGTTCTTCCAAAATAGGAAGAAATAATTGAAGGTGGTACTCTTGAATCCAGAAAAGTCTAAGGAGTTCTAATCCTTCTCCTGGCTAGTTCCTCCTCTAGAATCTTTTGCTCTGCCTCTAGTTGTTGGCCACACTCCTCGAGGCTCTTTTTTTTAGCTCATGATCCCCTATGAGATGCGCCTACTTGTCTCCTTCTCTTGGATTACCTTGCCCTTCGCCTTGATTTCGACAATTTTTCCATAAGATCCTCCTCGAGCTCCCTGGCCCACTAATGATTAAGCTTGTTGGCATCTTTGAATTGCTTCGCAGTGGCTTTGGATCTTGAGAGCACATAAGAATTATTCTATGCTCGAGGACGGGTATGAGCCAATTTCATCATACCCTACAAAAATAATAAGGTTATAATCGAGAAGTATACTCATATAAAGATGTATATCCACATAATAATGTGGTCTATATCACAAAATACATATATTAACAAATATACCCTCAGTGGGTCAAAATTACAAAAATACCCTTTTAATAAGAAATGGGCCCACATGCATACTTAATACACTTAACACATGCAAGCATAGTCATTTCATAATATAACTCACATGATTCACATAATAATATACACTTATCACATAAACACATAATTAATCAAACTATTGCCCTCCTGGCCTCCTAGGTCGCTTCCTCGATCTTGTTGTTCCTCCATATTACCTTAACAAAAGATATGGTTTTGTTCCTTAGGATCTTCTCCTTCCTTTCTAATATATGGACTGGTTGTTCCTCATAGGATAGATCTGCCTACAACTCCAGATCTTCGTTACTCAATACATGAGCCTCATTTACTACTTCCAAAGAATCGAAATATGAAACACATTGTGCACTGTTGACAATGCGGAGGTAAGGACAACCTATAGGCCACCTGACCAATCCTTTTTAGGATCTCAAAATGTCCTAAAAATCTAGGGCTCAACTTGCTCTTTTTCCTAACCTTTTCACCCCCATCAATGTTGAAACCCTAAGGAAGACATAGTCTCCCACTTTGAACTCCACGTTCCTGAGCTTTGGATCTGAATAACTTTTCTGTCCACTTTGTGATGCTAGTATCCTAGCTCTAATCTATTTTATAGCCTCATTGGTCCTCTAAACTGCTTCAGGACCCAAGTATTTCCTTTCACCCATCTCATCCTAGTGAATGGGCAATCTACACTTCCTACCATACAATATTTCAGAAGGAGCCACTCCAATGGTCGATTGATAGCTGTTATTGTAGGAAAAATCTATCAAAGGAAAATACTTACTCCAGGATCCTTAAAAGTTTTAAACACATGCCCGAAGCATTTCTTCCAGTATATTAATCATCTTCAAAGTAAATGTGGGATACCGATCTGACACAATCGACTTCGATGCCCTATGAAGATGCACTATCTCTCTCATATAGAGATCTACATATTGGTCAACTGTATAAGCTGTCCTCACTCGTAAAAAATGAAATGATTTGGTGTATCGATGCACGATAACCCACACTAAATCATGTTGACCCATTGTCTTGGGAAACCCAACCATAAAATCCATAGTGATGTCCTCCCATTTCCACTCTAGGATATTTAGAAGCTGTAATAGCCCCACTGGTCTCTGATGCTCAAACTTGACCTGCTGCACGTGAGGCACATAGCCACATATCAGTTACATTTCTCTTTACCCCAGGCCACAAATATAAAGTCTTCAGATCCTGATACATCTTCGTGGTGCCTAGATACAAAGAGTAAAGGGAAGTATGATATTCATCCATAATCTATCGTCTGATAACAACATCAATCGGAACACATATCTAACCCTTATACCTAAGTAAACCCATCTCTGACACTGTGTAGTCCCTCACCACTCCAGCTAGGACGTCCCCTCTAATTTTCATCAACTGTGGATCATCCAACTAAATTTCATTTATCCTCTTTAGAAGAGTAGACTACAGGGTGATGTTGGCTAACTAGCCCACCACTAACTCTATCCCTGCTTTTGTCAAATCCTCTGCCAATTCCTTGGATATCTGCCTCGAACTGCATAATTGTCCCGAACCTTTCCCACCTAAGGCATCTGCCACCATGTTGGCCTTCCTTGGATGATAGTCATAATCCTTCACTAACTCTGACCAACGTCTCTGTCTCATATTTAAATCCTTCTGTATGAAGAAATACTTCATGCTCTTGTTGTCAGTGTATATCTCACACTTCTCCCCAAAAAGGTAATGCCTCCATACCATTAGTGCAAATACCACCGCTGCTAACTCCAGATCATGTGTAGGGTATCTCTGTTCATAAGAACACAACCCAAACCCTTTCTCGAGGCATCACAGTAAACCACAAACTTCTCCTGATTTGTTGGAACACGACCAGAAAATATGTTTTCAATAAGACCAAAAACGTGTTATCAAATACGTGCCATAACACTTTTTGATGTAATAAGGAAAGCGATGTTATTGTAGATCGGAGCACTTTGCATAACACTTTTACATAGTTATGGAGAAGTATTATTGTATATTCTAGCATAACATGTTTGTTGTGTTCTTTAAATAAATCGATAAGTATTTTTTTATGTTATTTATAATAGTTTATATAACATTTTCTGTCACTTATAAAGTATTATTATAGTATAATTTACCATACCACATTTTTTGTATTATTTATTGTTGTAATATGCTCAAATTATTATTATTATTACTTTTCTCTAAATTTAACAAATATGATTTTAATATGCATTTAATAAGTTTATTTCTACTAATATTAAAAAAGAGTTAGACAAAAGAAAATGAAAAAACTCTTATGAATTATTTGAATAATATTACAAATGTTCAATTTCCAAATGGAAATGGTAAGCACAACTAAATACATAATCAATTGGAACTTTGCCTTTTAGAAACTCCAAAAACCTCATAACTATTAACGTATAATAAAATATTTGGCCCATGCAAACAATTTTTTAGTAAAAACATTCTTGAACTATTATTTAGAATTAATTGATAAGAATCATCACGACCTGGCTTATGTCTGCAAGGGCACACAACAACAATGTAAATACATTAAATAATAAAGATTCTAATGAAATCATATTTATACTCACTAGCCAAAAAAGTAAGGAAGAAAAAGATATGAAACCACAAGATTTGTATCTAAAATATAGGATACATACTAATTTTTCTCAATGTAAATTTATGACTTGTTCTCTCTCTACAGCTTCAGTTGTTTATAGGAAGCACATTTTGGGTGTGGTTGCACACTGTAAGACCAAATACCAACTTCCCATTCCCTCTCATTACCCTGCACTTCAAAAAAGAAAAAAACCTGAATCATAATAAATCTAATCTCTCGTAAAAATAATGTTATATCAAGATTTTTCTAAGCGGGTAGGAGTTTAAAGTTGATACATGTATATATTGCAAATTAAAAATGTGATAATTAAGTCCTAAGAAATCAAAGAAGAGAAAGGAAAAGATATAAATGTATACTAAGTTGACTACAACAAGAAAAAGATCTTTAACTGAGATCACAACTGACAAACTAGAAAAATTTTGTTTTAAATGTACAATTATAAATTAATGTCTACAACATTCAATAAATTGAGCTAAAAATGTAATGCCTCTCAAATAAGAAAACAGGGGCGTTCAAAAGGCTACCCAAAAGAAAAGAATAATTGTAAATGCTCTACTATAATGTATTAGATTTACACAGATAAAACCTCACAAATATGACAACTAAAAGAAACTACTAGAAACGATGACACACACATTAGGACAAACATTCAGTTACTTGCACAAACTCTCTTCACAAAATTTATGAATTAAATTTCAGGTTATGAATAAAGCTAGAATCGTCAAAAGAAACTAGAGTCAAGAAGATACAGAACAAGGTACCAAAAACCTTCTTTAAGAACTGGAAACTTAGATTTCTTGTTTGACATAACAAAGACATTGTCCTTTCATTGAATAAGTGTTGTCAGAAGAAACAAAATAACACAAGTGCTTTCATACCTGACAAACGTAGGCCATTTATGTTGTAGTGACACAATAACAAGTCTTGAAAAAAAAAACAACTACTGAATTATATCCTCAAAAAACCACCAAACTCAATATCTTCAAAACATATTGGAGGGAAACTAGAGAACAAAAACCATATTAAAGGAACACAATATTTCATGAAAAATATTTTAAGAAAGCTATTATTTTCGTCAAGCATGCTTTCTTTCAATATCCCTATAAAGTTGATGTCCTATATACAAAGGACATTTATATCTACACACCATTAGTATTGAAAAAGATTTAAAATTCTATCCAAGCTCTTTTAGTTTTCAAATCATGTTGTTTAGATTAAATTATATAATATATATTATTTTATATAGAAATATCAGCATACATAGAGGTGGTTTTTTGTATGTAATTATAATTCTCCCAAGGATATTGTAATTGGTTCATATGTACCAAGTGTATTGTAATTGGTTCACATGTACCAAGACGACAAGAGTCATGCCAACTCAAAAAATAACAAAGAGAAGTATCGCAATCTCCTTAAAAAAGAGAAGGTGCATTAGACAAGTGTATACAACTATATGAAATAGCCAAGCAACAAATATTATAGTTTTATAGTGCATCACACAATAATATGGTGTTTGCAATTATATAATTATGTTATTCTGCTTCCTAAAACATAATTGTTGAAACAGAAGAGAAATATATAACAACAAGAGCTTTTATAATAAAAATTGCGTTGTATAATCTTTATTTATGTGAAAGTGGAAGACACACTTGTTATATAAACAACATATAAGAACATAACCATGCATTAAACAAAATTAAATAGAAATATAAATATAAAAAATAAAATAAAATAAAATTCCAACTAAGGGAATACAAGACCGAGTCGAATGAATATGCCAAATGTGCTTCAACTAACAAATAATAAAAATATAAATATTAGTACATTTTAGTCAAAATAAGGAACATACTTTTCATTAGAACCCATACACATTACTGGCAGACAAACATAAGCATATATTCTTCCCAAAAAAGACATATTTATTAGACCTTGGCTAAATGTTAAAGAAATGGTATTTCAAAATACCAAAATGAGTACTCTCATAAAACCTAATTTAAGGAAAATGATAAATTTCTTCCAAAATCAAAGCTAAGTAAAAAAATAATCAGCCTATTTTGACTGCCATAATGAAATACTACAAATCGAGTTGAAGAAAACTAACTAGTTTAAGAGAAGAGTAAGAATTTCTATTCTTTTTCAATTCCTTTCTAATTCATTTGTTTTCCTCGTCTTCCAAATAGGAGAATCATATATTGATAAGGAGAGATTGATACTAGGTTATTATTTTGTTAAAGATTTTGGTTTTCATTTTCAGATTGGAATAAGAATCCAACTAAACAAAAAGAGTTATCCCAATTTGACCAATAAAAGGAAAAGGTAAAATTTTGTGCAAAGCTTTTGCTTTCCCACTACGGAGAGAGTTAAAGCAAAAGAGGGAAAAGCAGGATAGAGGTGTGATTTGGTCAATAAAATTTATGCATACATGCAACAAATAATGTGACTAAAAGAAAAAGACAGCAGTAATGCTAAACATAGAACAAGAAGTAGTTTCTTTCTAATATATAGACAACAAAATCAATTCAATAAGATACAACTTACCATGAAATTTTAAAAAATAGAGTTCTTTAAAGAAGCATGAACTAGTTTCTTTCTAATATATATACAAATTCATTTTTTTATCATCACAAGAGTAAATAACTATCTCTAGTATATATAAATTAAAAAAGAAAATAAGCACTATAAGACTTATAATTAATGAATGCTTATGGGCTCCGAAACAACATAACCCATATATATATATATATAGACACACAATATAATCATGGGAATTATCACTATCACAAATGTCTCAATTTGAAAATTAAAAAATAAAATCAACTTAAACTCAAACCTCACCTATAGTGCAAAATCCATGGATGCTTCCACCTGGAAAGTAAAACTATCCTCCATTCCACAAACCATTTTAATGGATGTATCTTCCTTCAATTCCTTCCAATGCAGAAAGTAATAAGAATAAGAAGCAACATCAATGATCAACCTTTAGCATCAAAACTTATACACTTAGTGAGGACAGTAATAATTCACAGCAACATGCATATGCATGTATATATGAGTCGACCCATACAATTTGGTTAATTTTCAAGGAAAATAATTATAGACAGAGAAATAACTCACTAAGGTTACAAATTGTGTAGACTTTCCAATGTTCAATGAGGGATGAGAAAGAATAGCTTGAGATTCAACTCATCCAAAAACCATAAATACAAAAGAAAAAAGAATTTGCACAAGGTTATAGAGGATGACATATATAAATGTGTATAAAGAAAAATAAAATGAAAGAGATTGCCGCCCGGAAAAGGGAAATAGAAAGACAGTGATGATATATATATATATAAAGAGAAATAGAATGAGAGAGACTGAAGAGAAACTACATTGGTAGGATGATTCTAAGCCGTGGTAGGCATGTGGAGCCAAAATCTGCATTATATTACAAAGAAGTCGCCCAAGGTCAATATAGTCTAAACTTTAAAGATTTCTAATATAAAATAGTTTGCCATGAATCTATCCGGAGTTAAACGTGAAAGGACAGAGAATGCTTGAGAAGGATACAGGAAGCTACAAGCCGAGAGTCCATTCGATGAACTCGAGTAGGAGGTTGCTTCCGAGAGAGGTGGTAGTGTTAAATGTTCAGTCTTTACGAATTTTTTTGAACTAGGGTTTGGGCAAATAGAGAGGGCAACTAGAAGAAAAAGGGAGAGAAAGGAATAAATGATGGGAAATGAGAGAGAGACACAGAGAGAGTGAGCAAAAAGAGTCCATACAAGAGAAACAAGATATCACTTACATTTCATTTGCTGCCTTTTAATTTTAATTTTTTCTAGTTTACCGCTTTTTATTTTACAAAATTTAGTTTACGACATTTACTTTATATCTATTATAATATTTTTTCAATTGTCTTGCAATGATGTGCTATTGAACGGGGTTTCTGGTGTAGTGGAAGACTCAAAACTGAGGCGGTAATCAAATGTTGCTTCAGTTCCTAGAAGCTACTCTCACACTTATTTGACCATACAAACTTCTGGTTCACGCATGTCAACTCTGTCAGTGGTGAAGAAATCCTAGATAACCCTTTCAAAATGCGCCTATAATAACCTGCTAATCCAAGGAAACTTCTGATCTCTGAAGCATTCTTTGGCTTTGGCCAATCTCTGTCTGACTAAATCGTAGCTGGGTCCACCTTGATTCCATCTCTACTGACAATGTGACCAAGGAAGGTCTCATGTGGTAACCAAAACTCACACTTCTTGAACTTCGCATACAGTCTATGTTCCTTCAGCCTCTGTAAAACAAACCTGAGAAGTTGCTCATGTTCTTCCTCTGGCTGGGAGTAAACTAGAACATCGTCAATGAAGACGATCACAAATCAATCTAGATAATACTTGAATACCATGTTCATCAAATCCATCAAAACTGCTGGGGAATTAGTCAAACCAAATGACATAACCAGAAACTCATAATGCCTATACCTGGTGCAAAAAGATGTCTTCGATATATCTTCCACCTTGATCCTCAGCTGGTGATAACAAGATCAAAGTTCTATCTTTGAGAATACCGTCTTACCCTGCAGTTGTTCAAGCAGGTTGTCTATCCTTGGTAGAGGATATCCTGTACCTTCAGTTTTTTCAACTCTGTCGGGGCCATTCTGTACGGTGCCCTAGACGCTGGTTCTGTTCCTAGTGCAAGTTCAATAACAAACTCTATCTCTCCGTGTGACGAAAACCCTGGAAAATCCTCTATAAATACATCCAGAAACTCACAGACTAGTCTGGGCTCTTCTGGTCCTACTGGAACGACCTGAGTGGTATCCATCTAGAGACAGGGCTACTCGGTCTGCCCCATCTCTTCACCACCTTTCTGCTCGGTGGCACTTCCACCAGTTGCACTTTTAGTAGTGCCATCTTTGTTGGTCTGGTGGGCTTTGAGTAGAACAACCATTCTAAGGTTTGCACTAGTTATAAGAAGCCTATAATTCTTCCCATAAGAAGAGAGGTTGTCTAAGGTGGTTCCTCAGGTGAGCATGCCTAAAATGGGAGGAGGCTTTTCCCATGGACCTAAAAAATGAAGAGAAAAAACCTAAGTACTAATTAAAAAGGAGAATAGAAGAGAAGAAACTTAAGGAGCGACTATGTACATCCTTGTGGGAAGGAGAGATTGTCCATGACAAGGTCAGTCATCAAAAAATAATCCTTGAAGTATGCCCCCATTTGCTCCTAGACGTGGGCTTGATCAAGAACACTTGACCTATTTCTTTGCTTGTATCTCGATAGAAAAAGTAAAGGAATCAAGTACCATGTTGACCTGCATTAGACTTGAGAATCGAACAAGTAGTGGACCTTGTGAGGAGTGGGAGGAACCCACTCAAGAGAATGATATAGGATGTATAATGTTGAAAGCATTAAATATCTATTGGGGGTTATTTGGAACAAAGCAATGCCCAATTACCTGGAAATGCCTTTGAAGTAGTCATGTAGAGAGAAAGAGTAGAAATAACTTGTATTTGGAAGTGCGACTAGGCGGTGAAGGCTCTACCAGGAAAATTGGCGCGTTGGTTGGGCCAAGAAGTTACCATACTTATTTCTCATGAGTACTCTTCAAGAGCGCTGCTCGAGAGGGTGATGGTTGGAACAAGATGCCATGCCACACTCTTTCTCTTGTGAGGCCTTTGCTTCGCATAGAGCCTTATGGTATTAGTCACCACAACATCTGGAGCAGCTACTGTAGGCAGCTCGTTAGGCCTCTGTTGTTGTTGTTGTTGGTGGTGGTGGTGGTGGTCGTGGTGTTGTATGTGTTGTTGTTGTTGTTGTTATTGTTATTTTTGTTGCTCATTATTCATGTCAGTCGCGTGCCTTGCGACATGAGGATCTACAACTGTTCGCTGCCTCCTAGTTTTCTTTACTCTTGCCATATTTGGGGAGCAGAAAATAATAGTTACAACCTCTTCAACAAACGAAGACACTCTCATTTTCCTCCCACTGGTCGGAACTCCGACCGGGAGTGAATCAACAGAGTCAGGATGGACCACATAGGTCCAATATTTTGGAAGGAATTTCCATATTCCTTGGTGTATTTTGACAATCGCATGGCGATATTCCTGGCCAGGAACAAATTGAAAATCATAATAATGGGATTGCTCACTATATCGATCAGGAGTGTTGACCCTCGATTTGGCCAACGACATAGAGTCAGAATAACGACAAAGAAATAAGAAGGAAATCAAGAATGGAATCAAATGGTAAAGAAATGGCATAAGTGATTTATAGTGGTTCGGCCCCAACTGTGTGGTAATAACCTACGTCCACTTAGTGATATTATTGATGTTGAATCCCAATGCCGTGATCAAAGAACTAGGGTTCTTGAGTTTCACAAGAGAATTACAACTTTTCAGTGGATAATCACACTATGCTCTTTCTATGAATATTAAGAGAAAAGGTTCAAAATTCCCTTCCTTGAGCCCTCTCATTCATATTTATAGGCTCAAGGGGTTACATGGGCAGATGGGCCATAATTATCCTTAATATCAGCGTATTAAGGCAATAAAGAGAATATAATAAATGTAGTTATTACAAGATTACATATCTTTAAAGGAAATAAACTGAAGCATCCGACTAGGCTGGTCGCATCTAATCGCGAGATTTGATGAAGCAACAAGGAGCTGGTCAATAGGCGAACATCACCTATTCACTTTGATGCTACCATGTCCCAACCACGTGTAATAAGTTCTTGCCACGTCATCAGGAGTCATTTTGGGTAAACATTTGCCCCCCAAGTTTATTTTACTATGACCAGCATAAAGTAAACTTAGGAAACTGACCCATCGCATACCCCACCAAATCTGTCAGAGCCACCCATGCCTTTTCGGAAAAGGCAACGAATCATGTCTTTTTAGTTTCTAAAAAATTGTCTGACGACTATTGCATTTACCCATGCTTTGAAAAAAGTAATTCCATGATTACCTCTTTTACAGTGCTACGGTCAATATAAATAATCCCTCAGGATCAATTTGTACTTTTTACTTTTCACTTTCTCTTCAAGAACACTGAAGAACAAGGCGTAGAAAACTCAGAAACCTCAGACGAACTCGACGATCCACGGTGTTTCTGCCCAGAAAATCGACTTAGTGTTTCAGAAACTCGCTTCAATCTTTTATCCAAGTAAGTTTATCGACCTTCTCAGTCATTGAAATGCCATACAATATCTATTTTATATGTGTTTTGTATCCTGAGTCCTTGAATGTTCTTGAAAGAAACTGTTTTGGGGTAAATGGGCATACAGGTTTGCCCTAAATTTGGTAGAAGAATAACATTTTTCTGCGACGATGAAGTAGTTGGGTAGTTAGGATTATAACTTTGGGGCATGAAATCAAAGTAATTCAATTTCTAAGCTTGTAGAAAAACAGGGTTTTTCCAGCCCTTTCAGAGTCTAAATTTTTTTTTCTGAAAAACTTTTTACTTCTGCTTTTTAATCCATTTTCCAAACTGTTCGCTTGAAATATAGTGTTTTTTTTCATAATGCTGCTGGTCGTATAAAAGCTTAACTTTTATACATGAGCAATGATATTCCAACTTTTAAGCTTCTTGATCCTTCTGGCCATTAGATTCTCATCTCCCCTTTTCTGTTCGCAGATTTTCATGCAAGATTCGTGGGGAGGTGAGAGGCCAATTGACAACGATCTGCTGGCCCAACTGCTCAAGGACGAAGAACAACCATCACGGCTAATTCCGGAGATCCCTTTTTCTCGAAACACCCCAAGTAATCCTTCGACCCCACCTCAAAACATGGGTCGAGTTCTACAGCCCAGAAAAAAAAATCATCAAACCTTTCTTCAAATCAGCCTGCTCCTCGGGTTGAAATTCCTTTGACCAATGGTTGAGATGAAAATACTCTTGATCCAGAAATCCAAAATCAAGCCCAACTCCGAAACATCATTCGACCAGATGTCGAATGGTACGTTGTTCCTCCTAGCCAAATCTCGATTAGGGTGATAGCCAATTATATCAGGAAGTATAGACTTCCTGTGGTAACCTTAGTTCGACCCACCAGAGACCAACGGGAAAACCTGCCTAGAGGCACCTTCAGTGCCTGGTCGAGGTATCATATTGAGGCAGGAGCGATCTTGCCTTTGTATCCTTTCTTCCAAGGAGTGGCCAACTATTTTGGGGTTGCTCCTTTCCAATTAACCCCAAATGGGTATAGAATGCTCTCCGCACTCTATATCCTTTACATTCATAAGAAATGGCCTGTTCCTACGCCACTCGATGTCAACTACCTGTTCGACCTCAAATCCAACCCCAACCAAGAAAATACGGGGTTCTTTCATCTTTGCCACCAGGAAACGACCCGCACTTTCCTGAGTGATACCACCTTCAAATCCAATGTGGGGAAGTACCATCTAGAGTACTTTTTGACTACCGACGTGGTCGCCAACAACCTGGCCTTCACCCAAGGAGGTAATATCTTTGCTATCCTGATCGTTTATTTTCCTTGTATTTTATCCGCATTCCCCTTAGAGATTTAGCATATTTCAGGTCCATGGCTGCGACCGGCTCCTACTCCAGAAATGGAAGTCTGAGTAGCACTCTTGGCAAGCATGACTAACGTAGAGAAGAGCGTCAAACTGCTGGTTACTGAAACCGACCTAAGACTAGTCGAGCTTCTGGCACCTCACCAGGATGTGAGGGAGTCTACGGCGAGGAGTGTCACCGGTGAGGAAATTCTTGAGTAGCACCCAGATGTGGCGCAACCTAAAAGGAGGATACCAACTGGAGTGACAATCAGGGAATCCTCCAGCACCCCGCAAGCGGCCACTCCCCTGCCTCTTCGGGAAAGGGAAAGAAGAAAGCTTCTGAATCCCTTTCTCCTATCGACGAGTCTTCGGATGAGAACGGTACTGATCTCTCGCTCTTAGATAGTTTGCCAATTCCCTGTCACTTATTTGACAGGGATGGAAAATTTAAGTATATTCCAAACTTAGATTCAGATTTCTTCCAGGCAGTAAGTGAGGGTAGCAGTAGTTCAGTAAGTAATGTAGCTACCAGTAATTATAGCTCGGGTATTTTTCTTACAATTTCCTCTGTTTTATTTTTTTTTCATAGCATACTCACTTATTTGTACTATCTAACTGTGTGTATTTTCCTTCTTGTAGACATGCCATCCAAAGAGATGTTCGATCTTTTTACAGTGCGCCTGATGTTCTTGCGAGCAGGAAGGAAGCGAGTAGACAGTATCGCGGGGAATGCAGCAAAGAGCCTCCGACCAAGAAATCCCGCATTGAGGACCCTCCAGCAGCTGGTCCTTTGAAAAATACAACACCGCCTCCATCTCCCCTCGAGCAGCAAACTCCGCCTGCACCGGTCTAGTCGACCCCTTCCCCACCGGCTCCTATCAATCAAACACAGCCGGCAGCCCCTGTTCAAACAGGGGATGACATATCGAGTTGCGCTCTAAGATTGGCCAAGGACAGGATGACAAGGATCCTGAGGAATGAGTGTAGCCGAGAAGCTATGGCTAGGACAGAGTTGATGGATGTCGACCAGATCTTGAATCGCCCTCTAAACGAGCTTTCCAGTGTAATTTGTTTCTTCCTGTTGACACAATCTTTTTATCTATAATAGTCATTTTAACTTTTGTTCTGATAGCAAGCAATGCTAACCGTGACTGCCAGCCGACTCCGCTCGAGGGTCATCACTGAGCAATCCAAGTTGTCGGAGGAAAGGCACACTAAGGAGCTTAAGGTCGTCAAAGCGAAATATGCTGAGTAGCTTGAGGTGGCTCAGAAGGCAAATGCGGCATTACTCGAGGAGAAAAATAAAATGGCTGAGGAGATGAAGGAGAAACAGGCTGCTCTTGACAAAGCACTCGAAGCAAAGGCGAAGTACAAAGAGTTTCACCTTAACAATTTTCGCGAAGCCAAAAAGCTCGAGGCAGACCTGATCGAGAGTAGGCAAAAGGCTGATAAGTTGGAGGCTCGCATCAAGGATCTCGAAAAAGCCAACGCCAACAATCTGGAGAGGTACAAGGGCACCACGTCGAAGTGTTTCTATGATTTATAGAAACGCAATGAAAGGACCAATTTCAACTATCTCCCCGAGGGCATGAGGCAAAATAAAATAGCCCAGTGCGTTGCTCGCCTAGCGGAAGAAGAAAAAGCGAAGATCCCAACCTCACCCGAAATCACTTTGGCCACTGGCGTTGAAGGTGTGGATAGTGAAGCCGAAGCTACAGTCGACCAAGAAAATCCACAAGACCCTCCTGCCTCATGATTATAATGTTTTTATATATATATATTTGTTTTTTATTATTTCTCTATACTTTAAAAACAGTTATTTTTATTGCTGCATGGGCAACTTTCACTTTTAATCAGACAACTACATCCGAGTAGTAACTGCTGGCGGTGTAAAAGGTTTCTTTTTTGATATTATAATACTTGCATTTATTATAACATCTATTCTCCTTACCGAACTTAGCATAGCACTTTGGTTTGACTTAACAAAATACAAAATTTTGAAAAATACTCTAAGTACCGTAGCATGCTTTCACTTATTTTGCTCGTCTGTTTACATACCTGTCGATATGCTTTGCTTACTAGATGCCTTATGTGCCCCCCAAGTGATTAAGGAACTTTAGGTCCTCGGTCACTTGCCTTCACCAAAACCTATTCGAACATTTCTGCTCGTAGTAGAGAATTTAAAACGATAATATAGCAAATCAACACACGTAATGTGAAAATACTTGTAATAAATACAATAGTTGGCAAGAATGACTGGCTGCGCATAGTCTCTTTTAATTCTCATAATAAATGGACAAACATGTCTGTACGAGTGATCAAAAAAATGATCTTACACTTATAAGCGATCAATCACATAAAATGACCAACCCTTTTTTATAACTTGTAGAAAGTAAAATTAATACAAGCCAATTCTTTAAGAAGAATTGTTTATTGATAGTACTTGCGCAGGTGTTCTCCATTCCAATAGGGATGAATGAGATCTCCATTTAAGTGAGCAAGTTCTTAAGTGCTTGGATGGAGGACTTCTTCAATTTGGTACGGTCCTTCCCAATTAGGCCTGATTACTCCAGCAGCCTGGTCGCGGGTGTTGAGGAAAACCCTTCGAAGTACTAGATCTCTGACATTGAATTTCCTTTCCCGTACTTTAGAATTGAAATACCAGGTGACCTTTTGCTGGTAAGCTGCTACTCGGAGTTGGGCTTGCTCATGCTTTTCATCGACCAAATCTTGAGATTCCATCAATAGCTGGCTATTGGAGCCTTGATCGTACGTTATTCTTCGATGCGACGTCAGATCTAACTCAACAGGCAGCATAGCCTCATATCAATAGGCCAAGGAAAATGGAGTATGGCCTGTTGCTGTTCGATGGGAAGTTCTGTTCGACCAAAGGACTTCAGGCAATTACTCTGGCCATGCCCCCTTCGCTTCCTCAAGTCTTTTCTTCAGAGTATCCTTTAGCATTTTATTGACTGCTTCGACTTGTACGTTTGCTTGAGGATGAGAGACTGAAGAAAATCCCTTGATTATTCCATGTCGTTCGCAAAAATTTATGAACATATCACTATCAAACTGGGGCCGTTGTTTGAGACAATCTTTCTTGGCAATCCATAGCGACACACGATGTTTTTGACTACATAATCCAACACTTTCTTGGTTGTCATAGTTGCAAGTGGCTCAGCTTCGGCCCATTTAGTGAAGTAATCGACGACCACTATGGTGTACTTGACGTCGCCCTTTCCTGTGGGCAGAGAACCGATTAGATCTATTCCCCAGACTGCCACTACAACAATTATGCCCATATATTACATTAAAATATAACATGTTTTAAAAAGTGCTATTGTCGCTGTGCTAATAGAAAAAGACTAAAATATTTGACTAAAATGAAATGAAATCAGGCGGTAAACAAAAAACACTTAGGCGCCAAATGAAAGACAAAAGCAAATCCCTAATCTCTCTCTCGCTCTATCTTTCTCTCTGAGCTACTCTCCCGTTCAATCTTTCTTTCTCTCTCTGTGTTTGTTGGAGGTGTGTAACATGGTGACAGGGGCCCGCGGCTTGGGTCGTGTGACAGGGATGCCCGACTGTGGGTCTACGGCGTGGCTCGCTCGTGGCTGCGACGGTGCTTGCAGTGGTGGTTCTACGGCGTGGCTCGACTCGTGGGTCTACGGCGGTCTTGTACCAGGTTAGTTCCAAGTTAATGGTCTGTCTTCCATCAGGTCTCAATCTTCCATCTCTGTATTTTTTTTCCTTTTGTTTCTCTAGAAAATTCTTGGGGAAATTAGTTTTTTTGCAAGTTTGTACATTATTTTTTAATTATTTACAGGGTGTTGCAATACTTCCGTATTCTAATGCAAATTCTACATCCCAAAATCAGATGCAATTTGTGATTTAATATGATTTTCATTTACATATAATCCAACTTAAACGTTTTTTATCCAATTTTTCGTTACCTTAACAATCTAAAGATGAAAGTTTATGTTTTTGGCTCTTATGAATATGGTTTTTCCCTAAACACCAACTATGTGAATTTTTATTTATTGATTGAATTAGTCTTTCTATTTTTTTTTAGTGTATTTTGTGATGTTTGTCTAAGTATACCCTGCCATTGCTATATTTTTGGGGCAGTTCCTTATGTTTGTTTTTCCCAGAGTTGTTTGATTATGAGATAAAGGGTTTTAATCAATTTCCTGAGCAAGGAGGTTTTTTAAGCAATTTTATGCGATACAATTAGTCCCATATTGATTGTTATGAGACAAACAAATGTATTTTGAATCTAACAAGGAAAGAAAAACCATTTCGTATGGATGTTGATGTTGAAACCAATTATATTATATTGTATCCTTTGAAATAAACTGTGGTGTGAGTGCAAGCAAAGAAGTCATTAATTTTAATTTATTTGGATTGGAACAGCCTAGGCAAGTGTATTCTCTGTACCTTTTGTACTGAAACTTATTATATTGCTAGTAATTGTTCCGCTGTCTACTTTCTTGTTTGCCTGATAGTAAATGTGGGTGTATATGAGGAAATTATATAAAATTCAACTTGCTACAATTAATAAATTTGTTATTTTTATTACACAACATGTGCAACCTCAAGTGTTTTTTCATTCCCATAAAGTTGATGAGCCATCCCTCTTAGAATATGAGAATACTTGACTCCCAAGTTATACTTTGTCTATAATTACCAGAGGAATTTTTTTTTCCAGTAGGCCCTGTAAATAGAATGTCTTTGTCTATTCTGTATTTCAAATTCTAACTGATAACTACAACATGTTTGTATTTTCTCTACAGCTGGATGGAAACAGTCATGTGATATATGCAGAGGAAGAAGCAGCCGGAACTCGACTTCTCATTGATGGAAGGACATGCTTGCTTCAGGTGCCCCATCACTCTCTTCATCCAAATTATCTTGTTGTTGCCTTTTAGTTTCCATAAGAAATACTCCTTTTTAGTAGAGCACTAACTGTAAAATATTTTGTTGCATCTAGAGTGATCATGACCCATCTAAGCTCATAACGGAGACACCATGCAAACTGATGAGGTATTTGGTTTACAATGGTAGTCATGTTGATGCTGATACATCTTATGCTGAGGTCGAGGTCATGAAGATGTGTATGCCTTTACTATCACCTGCTTCTGGAATTATTCAATTTGAAATTTCTGAAGGCCAAGCAATGTAGGTAAATTATGTTCCAAACAAAGATCTGGATATTCATGACTTGCATAAGTTAAACAGTCATTATTTTTGTAGGCTGGTGAACTTATTGCAAGACTTGATTTAGATCATCCTTCAGCTGTGAGAAAGATAGAACCTTTCAATGGGACCTTTCCTATCTTGGGACCTCCAACTGCAATGTCTGATAAAGTTCATCAGAAATGTGCTGCTAGTATAAATGCGGCACGAATGATTCTTGCAGGTTATGAACACAACATTGATAAAGTGAGTATCTAATTCTGTATCTATCATGATAATAAAAAAGAAACTATGGAAACACAATATTAATATAAGAAAAAAATATTATTTCTGCTATTTTCCAATAATACAACACTAGGTTGGTCTTGTGGTGGTGGGTTTGGGAAAGTGATGAGACACAGGTTCGAACCTAGAATCTCTAACTATTGAGGCCTTGAAAGTGTGCTGTAAGATCAAAACAAAAAATAATACAGCACTAGGGTGTGCTGTACTTCTTATATACTAAGATCTTAACTAATTGCTAGATGTTTACAAGAAGAAGCTTAACAAGAGGAATATTTAAAATCAAACTTATCACATCATTTAAAGTCAAACTTAATCTAATCTAATCTCACCATATATCTTTCAACACTTTTAGTGCTATTAAAAACTGTCAAGTTTAGTATTTGTCGGAGTTGATTTTGGCTTAAAGCTGTCAATAAAATAGTGTAATATTTATAGTGTCTTATTAAGTGAGATTAATTTTAATGAAATTTTGCTAGGAGATAGTTGTATATTTTCCATTTTCACTTTTCTCCTACTCTCTAATTCAACTATCTAATCTTACATTCTATAATGTATTCTAACCTCTCTCACACACTCACACATATACATATATAATACTTATAAGAGCTCTGCATGCTTGGATATTTATGAAATTGCTTAAACTCCAAATGGTATCTGTTAGTACTGATAATCTATAAAATTGTTTACACCACCTATATGTATGTATACATTGTATATATATACAGTTCAGACTCCACTAACATCATTTAGAGACAGAGTGGGTCAACAAAATACAACACTTGGTAATGGTATATATATTGTGGCTATTTCCTTTTTTAGTATTTTATACCAGCCGTTTCTCATAACAAGTCAATTAATTCCTATCAGCTAGTTGGACTTTGATTTTTCTTTGTAGTGAGGTTTTAACAAATAGAATGTGATGTTTGATATTATTTGTTGTTTTGACCCTTACTAGATTGTCAAGGAACTGTGGATTCTTGCTCTTTTATTATATACGTAATGGTGGAGTCTGATTTCTTATTTTTCATTCTAATTGCAGTCTAGGCAAAAAGCACTTGCAGACTTACAGCAACTGCAGAGCGTGCATGTAAGCATTATTATTACTTTTTTTTTTCTCTTTTCTGAACCAATTATTAGTTTAGTGATGATCTAGTGTGATATGTGCTATCAAATTGTAGATTTCTTCATGTGATATATATACATATTTATGATGTAAGTGATATATTGTTAGTTTCATGATCAAATTGTAGAGTACTTAAATTAATAGGTGGATATTATTATTATTGGTTTTTTTAACCCCCCTCTCTCTCATGCTTATTGTATATTTTTGAGAGGCTGATAGTTTTGACCATGCACGACTTTCTTTTAGGATTCATGGAGTTTTAACTCAATCAATTGCTAATTAGCAAAGGCACATGTTCTTATTAATGTATAAAAATGTGGGACATGCCCCTCAAGTGGTTGTTCTTTTGGTTCACCAATCTTGAATTAGATCTTTAGTTCTTTTTTTTTTAATAGAAAAGGAAATAGCACTGCAGAAGTATGCCTTATTATTTTTTGAGCAAAGTATATCCCAAGAGAACAGTATTTCGACTCTTTCCTATTTTGTTTATAACATTAGCTTTTTGTATGTTAACTGTTCATGCCTACTTGTCACTTAAAAAAAAAAAACTTTGCTGCCAACAAATAAGCTCTCTTCAGTTGTAACTATCCTAATTTATAAGATATTTCTGCTTTTGTTTTGCTCAAGCAATATTCATCTTCAATATATAAACCGTGTGTTATTCCTGTGATTGGAGGGAGGCAGATTTTTTTTTTGTTTTCCTGTTCTACATTTACTTGGCTGAGACTGTTCCTATTGTTACTTATCTAAGTTTTACAATTTATTCAATTTTTAGCTTGAGAAGCTGAGTGACATACAGTGCCAACCTGAGTCACAGCTAAAGTTCATAACACAGGCCTGGCTTCAGGTAAGATAATTTAACTTTTATTTCAAGGTACAGTTTCTTCACTCGAAGAAATGAAATAATGTTTTCCTTGCTATTTTTTTTTTCAGATCGTTGAGTGCAGGCGTGTTTTGAAATGGACATATGCTTATGGATATTATTTACCAGAGCATGAACATGCCAAGAGACAGTTCTTTGAGTACTTGCAAGGTTAGTAGTATTATTGAGCTTGATTCTAAACTTATCTTTGTTTTGCCCTCTTTTAAGTTTTAACTTTGGCTTTTTGTGCAGGTGAGGCAGAGTCTGGGTTGGAAAGACTTCATCAATGTGCAGAAAAGGAGCTACATGTTTACCTTAATGCAGAGGGCCAATCAAAAGACTTCAATGAGTTTCGCACAAAACTTGCTGGACTGACCAGGTAGTTGCCAAACCAAAAATTTACTTGGCTTTTTTCTTTGAATCAGAAGGTCCTGTGCAACATGCATATTAATATTAATTTGTCTATGTGTGTGAATAAATATCTATCTAAATATATAGGGAGCTAGTTCGGTAGGGGTGTTTTCCCTATTGGCAGGGGTCTTTTTGTATGAAAAATGGTATTTGTTATTTATTTGACATTGATGCTTTATCGATAAAGTGATTTATTATGACTGTTAGATTTAAATAAAATGGTCAAAATTGGTTTTCCTATTAATAGTGATAAAATAAAATTTCAATATGTAATGATTCCATAAGTTTGTCTTTATTCATTGAAGAAGGCTTCTTTTGAGAAACTTGGTTGGAAGTGAATAATTACTGTACATTTTAGTTCAAGTAAAAATGTAATTTGGAGTTCTTCTTTACAAGTATATATTCTGAATTGAATACTTGTTCAATCATCTTCGACAGTACATAGCAGAGATTTCTTCATCAAGATGACTGGTTTATGGTTTTCGGTTTTCATTTCTTGTTGTTCCTCTAGTGTCTTTACTCGTTCTTCCAGATGTTTTACATAATTGATGGCATCTCCCAGAACAGAAGTCCTGTCCATCTGTTAAGAGTTTACCATCATTTACAAATTTGAGAAATATTAATGGCTTTACATATATACAATGTAGTATTGAGATCCCATAAAAAGAAACTTATAGGATTATATAGTCATATCATGCTAAATTAATTGGCATAAAACTAGCAGTAAGTACCTTCTTTAGACCTGGAACCACAGCGGAAAGAGCCACTACAATAATATTACCATTTAATTACATTAAATAATAACATGTTTTAAAAAAATTAACTAACTCATATTAATATACATTTATTATTTAGTAATAACCTTGATATATTTGTCAAAAAATATAATACTAACATTCCATTTTGTCTCTCTCTCCATCTCTGTCTCTCTCATCCATTTCTCCTGTCACTCTCTTCGATTTCTGGCGATCACTCTCTCAATCTCAAGCTCTCATCGGCATGGGTATGTACTTCGAATCTTCACTTTTGCGATCTCCACTCATATTTTTTCCCAATTATAACCCTAATTCTCACTCTACTTATCATCTTTCCTTCAATTTCTCTTTCTGTTTTGTTTATCACTGAATCATTGATTTCGTTTCATTAGTTTTATCATTGCAAAAATGATAATAATAATATGTGATATGGTGTGTTTCAGAATAAAAATGAGTAGGCTATTGATATTGTGGTTTGAGTATTTATTTTTTTATTTGAGCAGTAATCTAATTTGATTTGAATCAATAATTTTTGTGCTCTGTCTTGTTACATTGCCTTGTTTAAGCTCTGTTTTCTTATAATCATAATTCTGTTTCATCAGCTTTTTTATGTGATATGGTGTGCTTAACCTATGCATAATAACTGTTTTGATTTCTTATTATTTTTCTTGACCCTGTTTTTATTTTTGTTACCTTTTGAGGAACTGAGGCATTTATAAAGGGATCTCATATTTTCATCTCAGCTAGGTTTGGTTCATTTGGCTATTTTTTCACTTTCAAGGTATTCATTATTGTAGAGAAAATGCTCAAGATAGAACAAACTTTCATGGATTTATCATTTCCCTTATTTGTATTGATAATAAATCTGATTTTTGTCATCCTTTTAAATTGGAATACAAACTGTTTTTGGTTTTTTGTTCTTTCTATGTGTGTTGTGTCTGCTTTTCTTTTTATTGTTGGTTTTATTTCAAACTGTTGCATTATTGTTGGCCTTTGCTATTAGTTTTTCTGCTGCTTTTGCTGCCTCTTGTCGTTGTATTTAAGATTTTTATTGTTCTTTTTATTTTGTGAGCTCTAGTTTCCAAGGACTCTATAGTGGGTTTGGATAGTTTCTTGGTTGTAAGCTGCCTCACATATATATATTCTCTTAGTCACTAAGTAGACTAAGTGCTTGCACTAAGAATATTCTCTTAGTCAACATATGTCTTTTATTTATTTATTTTTTGCTGGTAGTGGCTACTAAAACAGTCGTATGTAATGTAAAAATTCTACATTTTAATGGAGTGGAAAAAGTAAATATAAAAAAATATGAGGATAAAAGTGGCAAAAATGGACCAAGAGATGCTTATTCGCTCTTTTACTATTAGTATGACACTTTGAATTTTTATTTCTTTGATGCCAAGAATGACTGTTTATTTCTTTCTTTCTGACTTTTATTATAAGTTTTTTTTTGTGATAATTGATAATATGTTGTTATATATGATTTTTGTAACTCATCAAAATTCGTACTAATTATAGAAACGGTTGATCAGAAACTAGTCAAAGAGTTTGCCAAGTACAAGATATGTCACCTCCATCTACAAAAGGAAAGAGGCCAAAACACATACCTACAGGAAAATTAGTTAAACTCCTCAATGAAAAGAGGAAGAGCTTTAGACTAAATTTGGAAATGGATAAGGTTGTTGAAGAGAGATATGGAGCAAGTGGACAAAGGATGATGAATTGAAGGATGTAGCAAGTTTCACGCATGGTTTACTTTTGTGTATCTTGTAATGTTTCTATTTTTTATTTTTGAAGTAAAAATTGTTCAAGATTATAAAACTTTATTATGTTATGCTTTCAAACTTAAGTTAGAACTAAGATCTCATGAAGTAGACACATTCATGGGTTGAATTAGTTATTGTTTAATGTAATACTTATGGTTTATCAATCTATTGAGAATTACATTTTATGATTAATTTTGAATTTTTTTTTTATCAAAATACAATAATGAAAATCTTTTAATTAAAAAAAAAAAGCATATAAGTATACTTATCAAAATAAAATTTAAAATTTTATTACTATATGTTATGATTTAAAAACATATTATAAGCGTAAAAAATCGTTATGGTTTATATAATATAACAAACTAAAAATGTTATCAAAACAATCAAATGTAACAGTTGAAAAGTGTTATGAAAAAAGTACAAGATTAAACTTCAAATTTATAACCAAAAACTCTATCTAAATGTTATTATTTGAATATTATAGCACCTAAAAATGTGTTATTGAATAGTTTAAGATAACACCGAACATAACATTCAAAAACTGTTATAGAAAAGACTGGACTTTTAATAATAGGGGCTATGTGAGCATTTTCAGAAGTGTTATCAATAGTCCCGGTTAGCAGTTTTTAAGTGTTATGAATACTGTTTTTTCTTGTAGTGTGCGATCGACCACAGACTTTGCATCTGTTTTAGATCATTAGGGATGGCTCGTGGAATTTTGGAGAACCTTTGGCATTTATCACACCTCTGCACAAATTTCATTGAGTCTTCATTATTTGTTGGCTAGAAGTATCCTTGCCTTAGGATATTTTTTGATAAACTTTGCTCCCCAGCATGATCTCCACAAAAGCCTTCGTGGACTTCTCTCATCAATTCTTTGGCTTTCTCTTTCGAAATACACCTGAGGAGTGGCATTGAGTATCCCCTTTGGTACAAGATTCCATCAACCAGGATATACCTAGCAGCCTATCGCTGAAGGGTCCTGGCTTTGTTTCTGTCCGTCGACAACACGCCCTGCGTCAGGCACTCTATGTAAGGTGCCATCCATGTGTCTGCCTCTTGAATCACCAAAGATGCCCCTTCTTCTTGGATGCTCGGCATAGATAGTCGTTCAACTGGAACTATGTTTAGGGTGTCAGCATCCTTGGCACTTGCCAGCTTGGCCAAAGCATCAGCTTTTGAATTTTGGTCGCGAGGTACTTGCTGGAGAGTGTACTTATCAAACCGTGCCAATAGATCCTTTGATTTATTCAAGTAAGCGACCATTTTTGAACCTCGGGCCTGGTACTCTCCAATGATTTGGTTGACCACAAATTGAGAGTCACTGTAGATTTCAAGTGACTTTATGTGCATGCTTCTGGCTAACCATAATCTTGCGAGCAGTGCTTCATACTCGGATTCGTTGTTTGAAGCAGTGAAATCAAATCTGATTGCGTAGTGAAATCCATGCCCCTCAAGCGTTATCAAAATCACTCTGGCTCTAGCACGATGCTCATTAGAAGAGTCGTCTGTGAACCACTTCCATGAGGGAGTTTGACTTTGAAACTCAGGTTTTTCAGGCCCTTCTGGCTGCTCGCTGTCTGGAAGCCCAGTGAGTTCTATGACGAAGTCTGCCAGGGCTTGTCCTTTCATTGCTACTCGTGGTAAGTTGGAGATATCGAATTTCCCAAGCTCGACTACCCATTTCAATAATCTGCCTGCGGTTTCTGGCTTCTGCAGAACTTGCTGTAGAGGTTGGTCGGTCAAAACTATGATTGGGTGAGCTTGGAAGTAGGGCCGCAGCTTCCTGGAGGCTAACATCAAGCAATAGGCTAATTTTTCAATAGGTGGATACCGCAGCTCCACTCCTATTAGCCTCTTGCTTACATATTAAACAACCTTCTGCACGCCTTCTTCTTCTCTTACTAGGACAACACTAGCAGCGTATTCTGTGATCGCCAAGTAAATGAACAAAGTTCCTTATCAACTAGCTTTGATAGAATCGGTGGTTGTGACATGTGAGTCTTTAAGGCTTGAAAAGCCTGTTCGCACTACTCCGTCCATTCGAATTTCTTGTTGCCTCCGAGTAGATTAAAAAATGGGACACACTTTTCCGTAGATTTGGAAATAAATCTACTGAGAGCAGCGATTCTTCCTGTCAAGTTTTAAACATCTTTGATTTTTGTTGGCTATTTCATATCGACCAGGGCTTTGATCTTCTCGGGATTGGCCTCAATTCCTCGCGAGTTTACTATAAATCCCAAGAACTTCCCTGATCCAACTCTGAAGGAGCACTTGAGGGGATTCAACTTCATCTGATATTTGTTCAAGATGTTGAAGCATTCTTGCAAGTCACCTATATGCCCTTCTTCCTTCTTTGAGTTAACCAGCATGTCATCGACATATACTTCCATGTTTTTGTCGATCAGCTCCATAAACATGTGGTTGACCAGTTTCTGGTTAGTCGCACCAACGTTTTTCAAACTGAAGGGCATTACTTTGTAACAATAAAGCCTGTATCGGTCCGAAAGCTAGTGTGATCCTCATCAGGTTGATGCATACTAATCTGATTGTATTAGGAGTATGCATCCATTAATGAGAGAATCTCGTGCCTTGCAGTGGCATTGACCTGCTAGTCGATTCTAGGGAGTGGGAAACCATCTTTAGGGCAGGCTTCATTAAGGTCTGTGAAATCCACGCATGTTTTCCACATGCCATTCGGCTTGGGAACGAGCACGTGATTAGAGACCCAGGATGGATAAAAGGCTACCCTAATGAATCCATTCTCCTTCAGCTTCTCGACTTCTTCCTTTAAAGCCTTTGATCTATCTTCGTCGAGTAGCCTCCTTCTATGTTGTACTGGTGGAAAACTCTTGTCCATGTTCAGGACATGGCTAATATCTGCAGGGTCTATTCTAACCATGTCTTTATGCGACCAGGCAAAGACTTCCTAGTTTTTTCTCAAAAATTCTACCAGTGCTTGCTTCGTTGTTGTCTCTAAGTTTTTACTGACATTCACAACCCTGGTTGGATCATCCTCATCGAGTTGGACCTCCTTGAGGTCCTCGCTGGGTCCTATCTCTTCATCAAAATCCCCAAAGCGGGGATCTAAATCTCTGTCCTCACTTTGGGCAACGCTCTATTTGGTGATATCATCACCTAATTGGGCTTGTACATCAATAGATGTTGTGAAAATTGATTCGATTAAAATGTGCAAGTGTGGTTGTTTATAGACTAAGCAAAGTATTAAAATAAAATAGAAATACTGAAATTAAAAATTGAACTGAACAAGAAAATTGAGAGAAATTTATGAATTGCAAAATGGACTTGAATTGTTGAATTCCCCTATATTATTCGTCCTGAACAAATTGCGAACGTGTTGCTGCAGCAATATTCTAGCAAAACTCCCAGGATAACAAAAAGTTCATTTAACACGCATAAAACTTTCCCAAATCTTATGACCTTAATTCTTCTACCAGCATTAAATATAATGCAATCACAGTTCACTTCTCATAGGTTACACAATGTAGTTAACATATCCCTATATTAATTACAAACATAACCTAACCTAGATTATGACTTGTGTCATTCAAGCTTTTCCTATTACATTCAACCTTTCCAGCATTAAATATAATTAAAATAACTTGCCATTGCTGGCCAAACAACAACAAGAAATCAATTTAAGCACACTTGAATGATCAAGGGAGATTTTACTAAAATAAAGTACAAGAAATGGATAGATTATAACATAGGGTTCATCAACAATTCAAGCCACCAAGAAATTAGTTCATGGCTGGTTTCATAAACAGTAATTCCCAATCAAAACAGCCCATAATATTTAGATTTAGTATCTAACTCAGAAATTAATAACAGAAAGTTTAAGAAAAGAAGAAAGAACAAATCCAAATGATGCTTGAGCTTTCTATGCTTGTCCTCCTTCTTCCTTGTTGGTATCTCAGCTTGTTTCTCTGTTTTTTTTTTCTGGTTTTCTTTGCCAAAAATGGCTGTTGGTTGTCTCTTACGGCTGGAGCATTATTTTGGTATATTAGGTTTTCTTCTTCTCCTCCAAAAGTACCATAATGCCCATCTTTTCCTCCCAAAACATCAAGTCTTCCTTCTCTTTTGTCTTTTTCTTCTTTATGCTGATTATTTCCTTCTGCTACTGCCACATCAGCTGAAATGTAAGCTTGACTATTGACTGCCACGTGTTCCATGCTCCAAAATGCAGCTGATCACAATGCTTCAGTTTTGCTGCAGCAATCCTGAATATTCAGCCATCAACACAATAATTTCATCACAATAGATTTTTAAGCTCACTCATTCCTTTGTGCAAATATTTAACTATGAAATCATTATCTTTAACCCAATAGCTATTAAAATCTAAAAAATAATTACACTTAATTAAGATAATGAAAACATCCAAGTTAGCTACAAAAATTAAAAATAAACTAACATCCCTCATGATTTTTTCACAAATATAAGTTCAAAAGCACATGAAATAACTCTTTATTCAAGAGTTATCAATAGACATTTGCAACTCTTTTCCGACATCCTCCCTCGATACAACTTTCTTCGCCTTAGATATCGAGGTGTTGTAGCACTTCCTCGCTTCCCGCTGATTTTCCAATACGCATCCTATCCCTACGTTGGTTGGGAATTTCATGTCAAGGTGCCATATCGAGGTAACGGCTCGTAGTTTGACCAAAATTGGCCTCCCAATTACAACATTATATGCTGAAGGACAATCAACTACTATGAAAGTAGTGAGTAATGTCTTGTTTGCAGGTGCAGTTCCTGCTGTGACTGGGAGTTGAATCGACTCAGTTGGGGCGAGCCCTTCGCCAGAAAAACCATAAATGGTTTGGTTGCATGGTTCCAGGTCCTTGACGGATAACTTCATTCTTTCCAGGTAAGACTTGTATAAGATGTTGACTGAACTTCCTGTGTCAACAACCACCCTCTTAACCATCATGTTGGCGATTTGAACTTTAATGACTAATGGATCAGAGTGTGGGAATCGTACGTGTTGGGCATCGTCTTCAGAGAAGGTTATCAATTCCTCCTCTGTTCGAGCCTTTTTTGGTGCTCGATCCTCCACACTCATCATCTCGATGTCCTGGTCATGGCGTAAGGTCCGAGCGTATCGCTCCCTCGCCTTCCCACTGTCCCCTGCAAGGTGTGGGCTTCCACAGATGGTGAGTAATGTACCTGCCACAGGAGCTGGCTGTAAAGGTTGCGAGCGTTGGAGTGCAGGCGCCTGTTCGTTGCCACCTTGAGCCTCGCGCAGAGACCCTCCTGCGGCTCGCACATATCTCCTTAGATGTCCCTGCCTGATCAGGAACTCAATTTCGTCCTTCAGCTGGTTACACTCATTGGTGTCATGTTCGTAGTCGTTGTGAAAATGACATACTTTTGTTGTATCTGTCTTGGAGATATCCTTCCTTATAGGTGCGGGTCGCTTATAAGGAACATTAGAGCTGGTCGCATTGTAGACCTCTGCTCAACTATCGACAAGGGTCATATAGTTGGTGAATCTTGGCTCATATCTGTTGCCTTTGGGGCATTTATTCTCAGATGCGGATGGCTCATTGCCCGCCCTTTTTCCACCATGTTTGCAATTTCCGTTCCCTTTGCAATTGGGTTTATCCGACCCATTGGCAGCCTTGATGGGTTCTTTCTTTGGTCCCTTATCTTTCATAGGCAATTTCCCTCGTTGGCAATTGCGTCCTCGAGCTTGATGTATCAATCAGCTTGATCCAAAAACTCCTGGGTACTCTTTACCTCGTTCTTTCTTAGGCTGTTCTAGAGGGGAGAATGGCGTCTGACCCCATCAGTTAGGGCCATCATCTTTCCCCGTCGCCCACTATTTTGGCTCCAGCTGCTGCCCACATAAAACATTGGGCATATTCCTTTAAGGGCTCTCCCTCTTTTTGGCGGATTTCCACTAGCTAGTTGGCCTCAGTGGGGTGTACGCGACCTGCATAGAATTGTCCGTAAAATTCCATCACGAACATTTCCCAAGATACTATACTAGCAGGAGGGAACTAAAAGAACCACTCCTGGGTGGTGTCAGATAGTGTAGTGGGCAAGATCCTGCAACGGGCATCGTCCGACACTTTTTATATATCCATTTGTATCTCAAATTTGTTGACATAAGATACTGGGTCTCCGTACCCATCAAAGTTTGGCAGTACAGGCATTTTGAATTTTCTGGGGGTTTCCGCCACAGTTTTCCTCTGCACAAACGGAGTTCCTCTCCTCTGGTCATACTCCATGTGGGATGTTCGACTCCCGACCAGCTGCTGTACTGCCTGGTTCAGAGCATCTATTTGTGACTGAACCACTTCTGGGATCGCTAGCGCAATCGGTGCTGAAGGAGCGTACTCATTGTGCCTCTCACGATGGTCGTTGAGTATGTCCCTAAAATCATCATCCCTGCGCCTCTGTTGGCGAATTCCTAGCCGATCAAAGACGTTATTTTTTCAGGGTTGCCCCCCAGCGTTATGGCTCGCCGGCCTATTTTCTCTAGGTGGGGGGTTTCCACCTCTTTTTTTCGTTCCTCCGACCAGCATTCCCTCTGCCCGAATCGACCTTATTATAGTCCAGGCCATCTCTAAACGGTGGCTGACTATGGCGCGATCGGCAGTTCATGCTGTTTGCTCCTCGGGCTGGCATCTCCCAAGCGTCAGGGGGAGGCCTGCGCTAGTCGTTGGGTCCCCATGCATTATTATGCCATGGAGGGCCCCTGACCACAGAGCCTGACTTGTTGTTCCTTCTGTTAGCAGAAGGAAACTTCCCTCTGCTCAGTGGAATTGGCACTTCATCCCCTGGATGTCTAGGGGTGCGGGGCGACTGCCTGGCCCTATTCTGCCTCTGGCGCTGAGGATTGCCACGACCAGCTTGAGATGGCGGTTGCTCTTCAGGATCCCGAATTGGGATAGCATCCTCAACCACAGGTGGCTGCTCCAGCCTTTGAGGGCTTCCTGGCTGGAGCGGAGGACTTGGATTGGGAGCCTGCTGAGATGGCGTATACGATGGCTGATCCAGTTGAGAGCCCAGTGCAGCCTGTCCTTGAGGCAATGGAATGGCTGCTTCAAGAGCAGCCGTGGCATCCCTCCACCGACGGTCCTTGAGGCAATGGAATGGCTGCATTCTCCTGATTAGCCTTTAGATTGGCTAACTTGTCCTGCAACACCCCCAGTGTTTGCCTCAGAGTCTCTGAATCTAATTCATCCTCTTCGAATTCCAAATGTGGTTCATTCTTAGCCACATTTGGAGGAGGAGGTTGAGATGATGCAGCGCCAGCGGTCTGTCTAGCTCTCTTTGATGTCTTCCCCATTTGATTTTCTTAAAGCTTCATGATCAGACTCTTAATGAAAGCACCAGAATGTTGACCCTCAATTTGGCCAATGACACGGAGTCAGAATAACGATATAGAAATAAGAAGGCAATCAAGAATGGAATCAAATGGTAAAGAAATGGCACAAGTTATTTATAGTGGTTCGGCCCCAACTGTGTGGTAATAACCTACATCCACTTAGTGATATATTGATGTTGAATCCCAATGTCGGGATCAAAGAACTAGGGTTCTTGAGTTTCACAAGCCTTGGAGAATTACAACTTTTCGATGGATAATCGCACTATGCTCTTTCTATGAATATTCAGATAAAAGGTTCAAAAGTCCCTTCCTTGAGCCCTCTCATTCATATTTATAGGCTCAAGGGGGTTACATGGGCCGATGGGACATAATTATCCTTAATATCAGTGTATTAAGTCAATAAAGAGAATATAATAAATGTAGTTATTACAAGATTACATATCTATAAAGGAAATAAACCGAAGCATGTGACCAGGCTGGTCGCATCTAATCGCGAGATCTGATGAAGCAACAAGGAGCTGGTCGATAGGCGAACAACACCTCTTCACTTTGATGTTGCCACGTGCCAACCACGTGTAATAAGTTCTTGCCACATCATCAAGAGCCATTTTTGTGTAAACAAGGAGGTTCATGAATATTGCGATAGAGATCAATGTCTGGTCAAGTCTGTTACACTTCATCGACCAGCATTTGGAGTATAATCACGTTCCTACTGATCGCGTGCACACATCTGGTAACAGGTAACTGAGCAGTGAGCTATTCGACCATCATTTGTCGGCCTTAATAGTGTGTTGCTCAAATAAACATGATGGTATATTCTAGCAAAGGCCAGGGTGAATCCAAAAGGAAATTAAAAAGTTTTTTCACCAAACTTTTCACTTACCTTTTTTTGGCGAGGCGGGGGAATTCCCACCATTTTTTCCAAATATCACAAGAAAAATTCTACTAGATTTTTAAGATTATTCTATCATCAACACAATATCAATCATACCTGAAGCCTAAAACTCATTTTCATACTCCCCAAATACACATTTTCCCAGAAAGTCAATGATTTTCACAAGAAAAAATGCATTTTTTTTACAGTTTGATCAAGAACACGATAGTAAAAATTCAAAATCATCACAGATGAAGTAATAATCAGAGAAAGAAATTAAAAAGCAAAGCAAATATGAGTACAAGATCAAGAAAATTGTTATATAAGTGATTTTGATAAAAAATTTGATGATGAAAAGGTTTGAGAACAATAAATCGAAGAACAAAGCTTCAGGTTTGAGAGAGAAAGTTTGAGAATTTTTTAAGAAGATAAAAAATTGAAGGCAAGAGGCAAAGATTATTTATAGCCACAAAGTCTGCATGCGAGCAAATGACGTTATCAGAGGAAATTCATTATGAGTTTTTGGGGTGATGTGACATCAGCTATATGGAAATTGAGATGTTGCCTCCTTTTTCAAAATATTACCATGACTGTTGTCTCAAAACGTTGTGTAAGAGTGGTTTGGGAACTCAAAAGTCGTCAGTTGCATTACCGAGAAGCTGTTATCATTGTCTATGAAAGTGGTACTATAATTTTTACTGTGTCAGATTTTGAAAAGTCGCCAGCCTAGTCGAAGCATGTAAGTTTATCCAGCACTGGTCGAACTAATATAAACTTGGGGGGCAAATGTTTAACCCAAAATTTAACATGATGACATGGCTTTTGAAGAGGACATGTGGCAGTAAATGACATCAAGCTCTCAAGAGTAGGTCAAGATAAGTTAGCTACTCGAGTAGGCTTCAACAGTATGAGGATAGTAGTCTGCTTTGTAGAAGATTAAAAGCCCACCAAGTTTGTTGCTCGAAGGGAAGGAAACTGGTACAATCTTATGAAGCTGCTCGAAGAACAAGTCATTTAAGTAGAATGATTTGGATTTCACGAGATATTATAAAATATGCCAAGATATTTATGCAACTGATATTTTGAATGTATTTTTCTAGTATTATATGAATTTTTAATCAGTTGTAACAATCCCACATAACACGTATAGGACCTAGATTATTTTGTAGGGCCCATAGTCCACTAAGAGAGTCTATAAATAGGGATTCTCACAGTCATTATTTCTAGAGTTCACTTTACATACAAAACCCTATTCAATTGTATTCTCTTTTAGGCTTAAGAAACTCAGTTGAACCTTGTTTGTAATGCCCTACTTCCTTAGAGCTGTTACTAAGTGAGTTTTAAGACAAAACAGTGTGCAATGAGCTCGCTAACCGAGGTTTTTAAACAAAAGTGTGACTAAATAAAAGTTAAGGCTGTAATCTTAGAAAAATGTGTCGTTTCAATAAAACTTCTAGTATTAAACATTTGGGATCCCAAAATAAGGTTTGAAAACTATTTACATCTTGAAATGAGTTTACAGTTGATTGATCATAAAAATCATAGATTATTACAGCCATTTTCGAATAAACCCCCAACCAAAGCAGTCGGGCAGGCCAAACATGTACGCGTCGCTTCACGCTCTCTGTACTCATGGTTGGTCGACTCAGTCTTTGCCCTACCTGCAACACGGAGCACCCGTGAGCCGAAGCCCAGCAAGAAAACTCATGCAGAACATAACATATGCAAATATATATAGTTAATCATATCAGATAGCCCACAGATAAACAAGTCAACCATTAGCTAAGCAAACACGGCCATGCCACCCCAGAGCCTTACCGAAGCCTGGGGTATCGGTTCTCACTGCGAGGATAACTCATGTATCCCTTGGGTCCCACCCTGAATATAAGCATCCCATGTGCTGTGTGTTACTTTCGGCCCCACGGCCGTACCCGACCTACGCCGCACTCGGCCCTTGCCGTTCATTTCATTATAATCACACATATAGTACATTCGAATAATCATTCACACACATCATGATTCATTTAAGGTTAAACATATGCACATAATACAATCTGGGGCCATGCCCTACAATCACACAGTGGGGCCATGCCCTAATCTCGGGTGTTATGGTTTTCTTACCTTAATTCCGAATGCTTTAAATAGAAAAATGACGGCCCCCGAGCACGATCCACTTCCCGAGCTCTAGCTTAACACCTAGTCACAACCAAGATAATGGATACCAATAAGATAAATCTCAAATGAGTTTCTAAACCAAGTTCTAGTCCCCGGAACATTGAACTTCACCAAAAATATAAAAAGATTCAATCCCGAGCACCCATGGTTAAATTCCGAAGCCTAAATTCTCAAAATCCCAAAATTCCTTAAGCGCCGCGGCATGGCCCAACCATGCCGCGGCATGGCCTCCAAACAGGGCCACAAAAATGCCCAGAAACAGGTAAGGGCCGCGGCCCTACAAGGACCATGCCGCGGCACGCCCTCCATCCTCAGCGTATCTTAGCCTTCAAGGGTCGCGGCCCTCCAAGAACCATGCCGCGGCCCGACCCTTCGAACCTAGAAAAACCCACCATTTTCAAGCTTAAAACCTCACTTTAAGCCATCCCAAAGATCCCAATTCAAAACCAATTAATAATCACAACATTAGGATGGTTTAAACAACACAATTCCACCAAAAATCCAACCTAACACTCACCAAAATCCCAATTCCAAATTTCTGAAATTTCAAACCTAGAACTCAAAACCAACCATGGAATTCTCAATCTCAACCATCAAACTTTAATTTAAACCTTACCTCAGTTGTAGAATCGTTTCCCAAAGGATCCCATGACCTATCTTCAAAGTTTTAAGCCTCAAACTCCACCTTGAATATCAAAATCCATAAACATTCACAACCCAACAAAATCTCAGAATTTAACTTGAGAAAAAGAATTAATTGCTTACCTTTACCCTGATTTGTTCTTGATTAACTCTTGAGCTAAACCTCCAAATCCCACCATCAATTTTCAGAAATTCAAGCTTGATTTCTCCTAAGATTTCTGTGGATTTCATGAAAGAAAGAGGAAAGAAAGAAGAAGAAGAGAGGGTGGAGGCTGGGTCGGTTTCTCTAAGTCTCCAAATGGTTTATTTGTTTTGTTTTTATAACTTAAGCTGGTTACCTCAAGGTTCGGGGTACCAAAATGTCCCCGAGGCAAAAAATGGTAAAATCCTCCAGTATTTCCGCCTAGGCATCCTAACCTCAAATATATCTCCAATTATTTATTTTCATAACCCAATATCAAAATACTCCTTGACTTGTCCAAAGTCAATTATAATGCCCCTTTGTGACTTTCCCCGCTATCCAGCTCTAGGATCGCCTCGTGCCGAAAGTTACCAATCACGGATATACCCACATATCACTGTGGTCTCTACAATCATCACATATTAATACAGTTATGCCCAACATGGCCAAAATTACAATTATGCCCTTCTAACACAATCCGGGCCTACATGCATACTAATATACATAGTCATGCATCTCAAACAATCAAATAGTCACATAACACGCTTTAACTTATAACCATGCATTTAACTCATAAAATCACACATAAATCCCAACACGCCATCCTAGCACACTAATCAAGGCCCTTAAGCCTTATTAGTGAATTCGGGTCATTACATTGTTCTTCTTGATCTTGAGTCTGAGACTTTCTAGATTAATATAAGTTCAAGTGGATGTATGTCATTACAAACTCTAGGGGCCGAACCACTATAAATTCCCTATGTCATTTCACTTGATTTCAACTCTTTAAAATTATTTACAGTCATCCATATTTACTTAGTGTCATTGACCAAAACAATTATCAACAGTTACAATTATTTTGACTAGGTCACAATGGATTATAGTTTTAATTATATGTCAAAAGAACGAGTACTAAGATTAGATTAGTGTATTTGATTTTCACTGATTAGGTAATCTACGATATGATCTACTTACACATTGAGGGTGCGATGTGTTGTCCAAGGCATTGACCAAGTATATAAGATCAGATGTATTTGGTTACATCAGAATAAGGCCGATATTGATTATTGATAGATAAATAAGTATCGTTTTTATCGAATTTAATCAATGTCACAATGTCGACTATAGGTCAAGTCGATCTTAATACTGAGTGACAATATTCTACTAGTTATATTATTTAAATCTTTTGACTTGTTTGTTACCAGCTTACCCTGCGGTTTAGCCCATACTTGCATCTAAGAGATTTAGTAGTGTGATTAAGTAGGAGTATTATTCATAGATATTAAATATATAACTTCTGTATGAAAAGTGAAAAGATGCTTTTTTTAATTGCTTTGTTCAAAAGGTTAACTGATTGAGATCTCATTTCTGTGATTAAGTTCACAGAAATATCATTTATAAGGAACCTAGTCGGAGTTAAGGATAAAGTATTGATGAGGGGTAAAATGATAATTTGCACCCATTTCTTTAGTAAGTCATCCATAGAGGATTGACTAGCCGTAATGATTATAACACTGGATAACATATTTTTGGTTTGGAAAATACGTTCTATAAATTCAAGAGTTCAATTCTAAATCTACTATGGAGTCATGAAGAATTAATAAATTGTGAGATAATTTATTTAGTAAATAAACTCAGGTGAATTTATTGAAGCTCGTATTCATGGATCCATGGTCTCCATGTCATCTCTATCAAATCAAGTTTAATAGTCTCAAAAAATTAATTTATTTATCAATTAGAAATATCAGATTGACTACGTCAATTTAGTGATATTTACATGTAATAAGAATTTGGGAATAAAAGAGACTTTTTGGACAAAATTGTTAATATTGATAAATTAGTGTCAATATAAATAAATAATATTAAATTAAGTTTGAAATTGTAATTAGTTAATTTGAGTAAGGATTTAATTATATATTTAGGTAATTTATTAAAAGATAAATAAATAAAAAAAGCTCTGAATTTAGGCCCAATTGAGATTGAAATTCAAAACAAAGAGATTGGGCCCAAGTCCATTTGTGGGAGCCGAAGGCTTTGGTTTTTTGTTTATTATTTTAGTTAATATAATTTAAATAAAGCCCATTAAGTTGCCTATATAATGAATGTGATGTCTAGGGTTTTCATATGTATGTCAAATGCTTCATTTGGGTAAGTGAAAACCTAGATAGTCTAATCCTTTCTTGGCCACTCAATCTCATGTTCTTCCCTCTCTAATTGTACCTCATGTGTTGAGAACTTGTCCACTCATTGTTAGACTTGATTTAGAGATAGGTTTGGGAGACTTTGGAATAATCTAAGCAATTTATATTCTTGAAAATTCCTAGCATTCAGAAAGGAGAAAATGATAGAAAATCTAATGGAATGAGGCATTATTCCGTTGCATATTCGTAAGTTTCTACATCTTTCTGTTTGTTTTAATTTATGAATATGATGTCCATATATATGTCATGCTATTATGTGTTTCTATTATGTTTTGGAAAAAAAATAGGGAGCATGCATCTAGGTTTAAATTCCAAGATCCTATAGTATCGCCTCTCGGGTGGTGACACATCGCCTGTGGGCCTGATCAACCTCTTTAAAATTGACCTAAATCAACTTCAAATGTTCCCAAGCTTTTTGGGTATGCTTAGATTCCTAATTGTAATACATTAGAGCCAAAAATTTAATTTTTAAATGCCTATAAGAGAATGTCAAATTTCACATCACCATCATAAGAAACTGTTAAGTGTTTTGTACCACCTTGTGTTAAACACTTAACCATTATATTTAACTAATCTTAACATGCTCTCGTATGAATTCTTTGTTCTCTTGAGTTGGCAATTGGTCCACTATTGTCACAGTAGAGTGTAATAGGTTTATTCATTACAAAACTATTTCAAGATTACTTAAAAACATGTATAGCCATACAACCTCTTAAGCCACTTTACTAACAACTACAAATTAAACTTACATGGTGGAGTCAGGAATGGAAGATTGCATGATCATCATCCATACAATTGCTCAAGCCTCATGTGTGAAGACTGATCTGGATGTAGATTTCATATAACCTTCATCGGATTGAAAGTCTGAATCTGTATATCTCATTGAAATCAAAATCTTTTTGGAATGTGCTAGTATAGTGTCTCATTTTCCTAAGATACATGAGAATGTATTTGACTGCTATCTAGTGATTATTCCAAGATTTGACTGGTATTTACTGACTATACCTACTGCATTTTAAGGTTAAGTGGTTTTTCTCAACAAATAATGCATAAATCAAGGTTTCGATAGATAACAATGGATTACAAAAACTTAGAACATAAACACTAATTAGGAGAAGAATAATCACAAAGTCTTGCCAAGAAAAGATAACCTCTGTCCAAAATCTTTATTCCAAACAACTATTGATGAAGCTTGAGGTTTCCTCACATGGAATAAGAACTGGGATACAACTAGCCTTTGATCTCCAAACATGCAAGCAGTTCTTGTTGAAGATCTTAAAGATAACTTTGAAAATTTGAGTGCTAGAGAGAGTGAGAGTGATTAATTTTATGGTTTGTTAAATACAAATAATAAGTGTTGTCATACAAGCTTGGTATAAAACATTTAGTAAACTTCACATAGTGATGATGTGAAATTTGAGTTTCAATTGCAGGCACTTAAAAATTGTGGTTTTTGGGTCCAAAGTGATACATGGAGGTATCTATGGATGCCCAAAAAGTTTGGTAGGATTTGGAGTAATTTAAGGCCCTTTAAAAGGGGCGTTTGACAGTGATGTTCGTGATGCATCGCCTCTTTAGAGGCATTGCATCGCCTAAACATGAAGGGGTTTGAAAACCCCAGTAGACGATGCATCGCCTGCTAGTAGGCGACGTGTCGCCTTACGTGTCCATACAGAAGTGTGTTTTAAGCTCCGAATGATGAGTTTTGAGGCTCTAATCCTATTGGTTATACCTAATGATGGTGCCTACAATATAAAAGGGTTCTCATAGAGTTTTGGAAGACTTGATAACTCTCTCAAAATCTTTCTCTAACCATTCTCTCTCTAGCTGTTAAGAATCTCAAGTTTTCTCCAAGAAACTCATAAAGAAAGTGCTTGGCTTTGTGAGTTTCAATCCCAATTCCCATTTCCTCTTAGAAAAAGCCCCAAGCATCAATAAAAGGCTGGAAATAGAGAATAAGGACAACGATATATCTAGTGTATAAGCCTTTGGTTGTGTTTTACATTGAAGAAGAAGAAGTTCAAGTTGGTGGTTCAACAAATGGTTTTGAAGCTTCATCAAGGATGAAGAAGATTGTTTTACATGCATCATCTAACTCAATCTTTCTTTGTTCTTTTTCAAGGATATTTGTTTGTATATTCATAAGACTGTGGTGGTGTAATCTCACTCTTCCCCAACATTCTAATTCTCTATTATCTGAGATACAACGTCATTGATATATTTGATGGGACTAACATTGTTCATTGGCAAGATAAGATTAGGGTCTTGCTATTTACTCTCAAAGTCTTCCATGTCTTGGACAAAGATCTAAAAGCCATAGAACCTGCCAAGGAAGATTACACCCAAGAAGTCATCAAAGAAAGGAAGAAGCACAAAGAAGAGGAATTGATTTGTAGAGGTCACATTCCCAATGCACTATCAAACCGATTGTATGATCTCTACACCAACACCAAGACTACCAAGGAGGTTTGGGAATGTTTGGAGAAAAGGACAAAGCGGAAGAAGAAGGTACAAAGAAATTCTTTATTGCTCAATATATCAAATTTATGTCTTATGACATGAAACTCATTCTTTATCAAATACATGAGTTACGAATTGTTGTAAATAAGTTATTCACCTTTAACATTGTTGTAATGTCCGAATTTCCCTAATAAGGCTTAGTGCCTTGATTAGGGGGTCAGGAGAGCAACGTAACACCATGGATAACTAAGACTGTTACACTGTATATTTAAAATATTGACAGACTTGCTAATCATGTTGTTTGAACATAAACGTGTTTCTAAAGTCAACTGGCAGGTTAGGGTTAAAATATTTTGATCTTCAAATGGTTGACTTTCATTAAAATAAGAGTGTGATACATGGGATCCCAAAAAAATAATGTTTACAAGGTGGTTACAACCCTCAAAATTAAGTACAACCACAACCAGCCTAAATGGAAAAATACAATTTTGGCTCTAGTCCCTGTAAATCGCTCGGTCATGGCAGTCGAGCAACTACTGATGTACACATCGCCCCAAAAGCTCTCCAACTAATGGGTTGTCCTGCTTTGCCTTGCCTTTACCTGCACCATGTAGCACCTGTGAGCCAAGGCTCAATGAGAAACCTAAATTCAACAAGCATAGATAATAACATAGTGTGCATAGTAAACTTAGATCAACTGGTCAATCAATAGCAGAATATAAGCAATAAGTTAGGCAACAGTAAGCAGTTTAATCGAAACATATAATTTAATCTTAAACCAATTAGTTAGGTGTCGGTGCCCTTAGGCTGAGCCCTTTAGTAATTTAGTTGATCCCGACTCGTTTAGGCCGAGCTACATTCACTACGCTTAACATAAGCCACGACTCCCTTAGGCTGGATTTTCATATCAAACATAGCAGATATATAGGTTGCGAAACCTACAATTGGAAGCAGCACAAGCTAACCTACCTATTCAGATATTTCAAATCACAATACATTCATAATCTCACATATGTTCATTTACAAGGGATCTCAGCCCCATTCACAACTCGGGTGCAGTTTTCTTACCTCGAGTCATGAGCAAAGGATGTAGAGCGGTCCCAAGCAAGATCCTCAACCCCGAGCCTTAGCGGTATAACCTATTCACAATGAAATAATGGATAACCATGAAAACCTAGACCAAGTAATCGCCTCATAATATTATACTAGCCCTCGGGACCCTGAATTCTACTAAACCAGGTAGTAGGATCCTTCCTGAGCACTTAGTTTTGAATTCCCGAGCCAAAAAACTTAACTTGGCTATTTTTGTCAATTTGTGTCGTGACCTGCCCCATAGGGTCTCGGTGCGCCATAAGCTAGAGAGCCCCGAGGCTCTCTTCTGGGGATGTTGGTACGACGTGATAATCAAGGCACTAAACATTATTAGCATTTCTGGGATGTTACAACTATCTTCTCCTACTGAAAATTTTGTCCTCGAAATTTACCTGAATAATTCGGGATATTGATCCTGCATAGTCGACTCTAGCTCCCTGGTCACTTCCTCGACCTTGTTATTCCTCCATAAGAATTTAACTAGAGGAATTGTCTTGTTCCTCAAATCTTTATTCTTTCTGTCTAGGATCTGAACTGGTCGCTCCTCATACGAAAAATCTATCTATAGCTCCAGATCCTCATATCCCAATACATGGGTCGTATCTGATACATACTTCTGAAGCATTTAGATGTGGAACAAATCATGAACTCCTGACAATGACGGTGGCAGAGCCAATCTGTAGGCTACCTGCCCGATCCTTTCTAGGATCTCAAAAGGTCATACGAATCGAGGGCTAAGCTTGCCCTTTTTCCCAAATCTCCTTACCCTTTGCAATCGGGAAACTCGTAGAAATATGTGTTCCCCTTCTCAACCGCCTGGGCATATGTTGTTTCCCCATGTAGTGATGTGATCCGCACATCTCCGGCTATCATAGCATTAATCCCTCGAACAAACCTGTCCCGCCTAGCTGCATCTGTAAGCACTAGATCAGGTGCAAATTTCCCTAGCCAGTTAAACTCAGGGCATACTCAGTAACTGTCATGCTACCTTGTAACAACCCAATGAAATTATTCACCATTGTCGCCCTGATAGCAATACTATTATATTTTTTGTTGAACAAGTCTCTAAACCCATCCTAACTCATAGTAGAAACATCTCGACTTTGTGATGCTGCCTCCCACCAGATGCAAACATCATCATGAAGCATATAGGTGGCGCAGGCCACCCTATCTTTACCTTCCACTTTAATGAAGTCCAGGATGGAGGGAATCAAACTCATCCACTGTTCAGCCTTAAGTGGATCTTGTCCTCCCTCAAAAGTTGGAGAATGCAGCTTCCTAAATTTTTCATAAAGCGGCTCCAACCTGTTCCCAATCTTAGGCAGGTGTACAACTGGTGCCACAACAAGTGGCAAGTTAGGTGCAGCACTCTCTGATGGAGCCTACTACCTCAGAAGGTGAATCTTTTCCTCTTGACTCTAGAGTCTAGCTTCCATGCCAGCAAGTAACTGCTGCAAGTTGTAAGGGACTCGCAAAGGGTTTTGGCCCCGCTCATCATCTCTAGCCTCAACCCTAATGCCTGGTAGATGAGCAATGTAGTGGCTGATGCATTGAGCCGGGGGGGCCCAGGACAGTTGTATAGTTCAAGGCAGATATCTGACAGATTAGCTAAAGAGATGACCAGAGTAGGTATAGAGTTAGTGGTTGGTAGGTTAGCCAACATTACTCTTCAGTCAATGCTCCTTGAGAGGATTAGGGAAGCACAGGGAATGGATCCCCAGTTAGCTGAATGTAGAGAGAATGTCCTAACTGGATCAGCTAAGGACTTATCTATCTCTGAGATGGGTTTATTGAAGTACAAGGGACAGATTTGTGTTCCAATTGATCCAGACTATCGGCGAGAGATTCTGGACGAGTCTCATACCACTCCCTACTCTTTGCACCCAGGTTCTACGAAGATGTACCATGACTTAAAAGTTTTGTACTGGTGGTCAGGCATGAAGAGGGATGTGGTGGACTATGTGGCTAGATGCTTAACCTGTCAACAGATTAAGGTTGAACATTAGAGGCCAGCAGGATTATTACAGCCTCCAGGGATTCCCGAGTGGAAATGGGAGGATATTACCATGGACTTTGTGGTGGGATTGCCGAAGACTGTGGGCAGCATGACTCGGTGTGGGTGATTGTGGACAGGTATACTAAGTCCGCCCACTTCTTGCCTGTGAGGACAACTTATACTGTGGAGCAGTATGCAGAGCTATATGTAAAGGAGATTGTTCGACTTCATGGGGATCCGAGGTCGATAGTATTCGACAGAGACCCCACTTTCACTTCCATGTTTTGGGAGAGCCTACAGAAGGCAATGGGCACACAGCTTCAGTTTAGTACTGCTTACCATCCTCAGACAGATGGACAGTCTGAGAGGACGATTCAGATACTGGAGGACATGTTACGAGCTTGTGTGTTGGATTTTGGGGGATCTTAGAGTAGGTATCTCCCTCTGATTGAGTTCTCGTACAATAATAGTTATCAGGCAACTATCAGAGAGGCTCCGTATGAGATGCTGTATGGAAGAAAGTGCAGATCACCGATACACTGGGATGAGGCAGGTGAGAGAAAGTATTTAGGTCCTGAGATGGTTCAGAGGACCAATGAGGCACTTGAGAAAATTAGAGCTCGTATGCTCGCCTCCTAGAGTCGCCAGAAGAGTTATTCAGATCAGAGACGCAGGAGCGTGGAATTTCAGGTCGGTGATCGTGTATTCCTCAGGGTTTCACCCCTGAGAGGAGTAAAATGATTCGGCGTTCGGGGAAAGCTGAGTCCCAGGTTTGTTGGCCCCTTTGAGGTTCTAGAGCGAGTTGGGGAGGTGGCTTACAGGTTAGGAATGCCTCCAGCTCTATCAGGGGTTCATGACGTGTTTCATGTATCCATGCTCCGGAAGTATGTATTAGATACTACTCATGTGTTGAGTGATGAGAACTTGGAGTTGGATCAGGATTTATCATATGAGGAAAAGCCTGTTCAGATCCTTGATAGAAAGGACAAAGTCTTGAGGAACAAGACCATCGCCTTGGTTAAAATATTGTGGCGGAATAGCAAGGTTGAAGAGGCGACGTGGGAACTGGAATCGGATATGCGGGAGCGGTATCCCGAGTTGTTCAGGTAAATTTCGAGGACGAAATTTTCATTAGGAGGGGATAGTTGTAACGACCCAAATTCGCTAATAAGGCTTAATGGGCCTTGATTAGTGTGCCTGGAGGGAATAATGGGATTTATGTGTGTGACTTTAATGAGTTAAATGCATGATTATGATTTAAAGCATGTTATATGACTATTTGACTATTTGAGATGCATGACTATGTGTATTAGTATGCATGTAGGCCCTGATTGTGTGAAAAGGGCATAATTGTAATTTTGGCCATTTTGGGCACAACTGTTTTGATATCTGTGATCTGTGACTTGAGACGATCCTAGAATGAGCGGATTAGTGGAAAAGTCAAAGCGGGAAATTATTAGAGACACTCGAGGAATTAGCGGGAATTGGGTAAAATGACTAAAGTGGCCCTACATGGATAGAAGGGTGTAGAATTAATAGGGAGGGCATTTTGGTCAATTGGCTTATTAGAGATAAGTTTATTTAAGCTTTATACTTAGTGGGATTGGTAGAAAAGAGTTATAAGGCTGTAGAAAAGAAAGAAAAATGAAGAAAAAGAAAAGAGAGAAAAACAGAGGGGTTTTGTCTCAAAAGGATCAGTTTGTGGTTCTCCCACCATTTCCCTTCATTTTTCTTGGAGAAAAGCTCAGAGGAGAGCTAGAGTAGGCTGAGCATCAAGGATCCTAAGCTAGACTTGAAGATTGGCAAGGGATTAGTAAGAACACATCAAAAATTGAGGTAAGTTTTTAGAAATTTCAGTTTTAGGGTTTGACTGGTTTGAGCTGTGTATTTAAGCTGAATTGATGGGGATTTTAGGGGAATTCAGGCCGAGGTTGAGGAGGAGCAAGCTAAGGAGGTCTAGGGTTGAACTCAAGGTCGAATTTCCATCCACGGTATGAATTCTAAGTCTTTAACTTTGATGTTTGACTGAATTTCTGGGTTTAGGGTTAACTATGGTAGACTTTGAGATTTGGGTTGCTTGAGCTTGGGTTATGAGTTCTTGGGATGCTTGGGATGAGTGGGAGGTGTTGATAAGTTTGTTTTTTGGTTTGGGAAAGATTTGGACAAGTTTGGGGTTGAATTGGTTGAAAGAAATCGCAGAAAACGAAATTGGGTGTTGCCTGTCTGCAACTAGCGCTACAGTGCTAGTCCTTGGGCACTGTAGCGCTAGGCCCTGTTTCTGGGGAGGTTCAGTTTTTCTTGTAGCGCTAGAGCGCCCTCTTTTGAGCGCTGTAGCGCTACCTTGTTCCCAAAAAGGGGTTTTTGGGTTATTTTTGAGGGATTTTGTAGAGTCCAAGAACTTTACTTAGCTAATTGTTTAGTAGTATTATAGTATGTTTAGTGTTAACTTTGTTACCATGGACTTTTGGTTCAGACCGGGAATTATTTGGACACTCGTAGTAGTACTTATAGATTTTCTAAGTTTAATCTATAGTTTAAGAATATTAAGTATAAACTAAGGTTTGATTAATGTGACTGATATTAAGGATTATATTTATTATATTATAAGGTTTAGACATCAACCAATAGGATTTTAAGCACATGTTATGAATGGTGATTAAGGATTAAGTATTTTTGAGGATTAAATTTAATAAGGAGTAAAGTTTGAATGTTATAGGGTCAGTCAGCAGCTTTGAATACGTTGAGGGCTTAGTCAAGGCTGTTTACTCCATTCAAACTTAGCTAAAAATGTGTAATTTCGTGTTTAATTATTCAGCGTGTGCCGATATATCGCAGCTATAGGGGGCGATATATCGCAGCACGTAAATACGGAAAACACGAAACGATGCACGGTCGCCTCGGGCATACTGGCCCAGGCGATATATCGCCTACAGGGGGCGATATATCGCCTCCTCCAGTATGTTTTCAAACGTTTTTTAATTCATTTCCTTTCAGCCATTCAAACTCCTTCAACAGTCCAGCATCTTTTGAACGAGTCTTCAGCCTCTGCTGAACGATTATTCAAATGATTTTCACCTAAAAAGCCATTATTTTTATTCAAGTAAAATCAAGATATTTTCATTCCCAAACTCTATAAATAGGACCTAGTACCCAGCCATTATTCACCATTTGCTCTAAGTTCAGAAGCTGCTAGTGTTAAGTGAGTGTGATAGTGTAAACACCTGGTTTGGGAAAAACTATAAGCTTAAACATCATAAGCTTATCAAACACTTTGGGAAGTGAGTTCTATAGTATTTCGGTGGAGGTGTAGATTGGTCTTTCAAGTCTTTGAGGTAACCAAAACTCTAGTTCCTTTCTGTATATGTTATTTTCTTTCTCATAGTCTTCTACTCAATCTCTAACCTTAATCTTCATTTTGGTTAGGGAATCTAAGTTCTTGAGCACATAAGTTCGGTAAGCATGTTTCTCAAATGGTTTAGTCTTTCCATCTCTTTCATTTCATCTCCTTTCTTTAGACTCACTCTTTCTTATGGTTTTAGGAGTGTTCCAAAAAGTCCCAACTCAGTCCACATATCCCGGTAACTTTGGTAAGGAAAATAGGCTAGAATCAATATGTTATGTGCTTATGTTATCTATATGTTTTATGTTATTAAATGTGTTATGATATGAATGTATGTTTGTAGGCTTGGGCATATGACCCATATGGCTAACAAGACCCCAAATGGGTTATGGGCATATGACCTACTTAGCTAGTAGGACCCCACTAATTCCATGGGCATATGCTTGTTTAGTCTATGGGACCCCAAGTAATAATGGCCATTATAATAAGTGTATGTTATATGTATTATGTTAAGTCTTTATGTTTCTTATGAAATTATGTATATGACTATGTGTTAGATTTTCCTTGCTGGGCATTAGGCTCATTCCTTTCTGTTTTATGTGCAGGAAAATAAGCTTTAGAGGCGGTAAGATTCGTGACGCTTAGAGGATGTGTATCGATGGTGAATGGGGTCAAGGGGCCGAGCGTTATTCGATTCGAGGATGTAGTCTCATTTTATGTTTTTATGATTTTATGTGTATTTTCCGCACCAATTATGTAATGTCTTTTATTTTAAATCATCTTTTGTTTTAAAAACAATGGGATCCCATAATCCTTCTTAATATTCTGTTTATTTGTAAATAACTCTTATTTTGCAAGTTACTCAATAAATTATGGTATTTTCGTAAAAATGTAAGTTTTATGTATAGTTTCGTTAATGGTCCAAATAGTCTAGAGTAGTGGGTCATTACAGATTTTGACCTAGGGTTCGGGGTTCGATTCCACCACCTTGTTTTGTGGATCTAGGACTTCCCGGGGGGCTCGGGATTGGTCCCGAGGCTAGATTTTGGACTTGAGGTTTGGTGATGACTTTGAGCTATGAATTGTGTCTAGGTGAGCGCTAGGGCTCAAGTGGGATCGTGCTCAAGGAGTCAAGTGATCAAAGCTATCGAATTGAAAGGTAAGAAAACTGTAGCACTCGAGAACAGGGTGTGGGCCCATAGTGTTATTGCAGGGCATGGACCTAGATTGTAATACATGCTAGGATATAACCTTATTTGAATTATTATACGTTTTAAGGATTATTTTGAATTGTACGATATGTGTAATTATAGTGAAATGAATGGCTAAGGCTGAGAGCGGCAAGGCCGAGAGCGGCGAAGGCCGGGAACGGCAGTGGGACCGGAAGTAACACTTAGCACATGGAGTGCTTATAGTCAGGGTAGGACCCAATGGATACTTGGGGTATCCTTACGGTGAGAACCGAGACCCCAGGCTTGGTAAGGCTTCTGGGGCGGCATGGCCGTGTTTGCTTAGTCTGATGGTTGACCTGTGTATCTGTGGATTATATGTTAACTATATAATATGCATATGCTATATACCGTTTGAGTTATCTTGCTGGGCTTCGGCTCACGGGTGCTCTGTGTTGCAGGTAAAGGCAAAGAAAAAGTCAACCAGCCATGAGTATGGAGAGCGCGGGGGCGGCGCGTACATGTTCGGCCTACCCGACTGCTTTGGTTGGGGGCATTTTTGTATATGGCTGTATTAACTTGTTCTTTTGATAGTTAACCAAGTGTAAATCTATTTTTTAGTTGTAAATATTTTGTAAACCTTATTTTTGGGATCCCAGATGTTTGATACTTAATGTTTTCAATGAAGCTAAGCATTTTCAAAGATTACAGCCTTAATTTCTGATTTAGTCACACTTTTTCTTTTAGAAACCTCGTAGAGTCAGTTAGTTGCACATTTTCCATTTTAAACTCACTTAGTAACGACTCTAAGGTAGTAGGGCGTTACAGCACCTGTGAGCCAAGGCTTAGCAAGAAAACTAAATTCAACAAGCATAGATAATAACAGAGTGTGCATAGTAAAATAAGATCAACTAGTTCAATAAAAAGTAGAATATAAACAATAAGTTAGGCAACAGTAAGCAGTTTCATCTAAACATATAATTTAATCTTAATACAATTAATTAGGTGTCGGCCCTTATGCTGAGCCATTTAGTTATTTAGTTAATCCCATCACGCTTAGTCCGAGCAACATTCAGTACGCTTAACATCAGCCCTGACTCCCTTTGTAAAGACCCAAAATTACTAATAAGTCTTAAGGGCCTTGTTTAGTGTGCCGGGGTGGCATAATTGGGATTAGAATGAATGTTTAGTACGCTTAGTGCGCTTAACATCAGCCCTGACTCCCTTTCTATGATTAATAGTGTGCATATTATAATTGAAGATATTATATGATGATGTGAAATATATGTATGTGATATATGTGAGAACCACATTATTATGTGGATAAATCTGCAGCCGGCGACTCGAGGCGATCCTAGGGCTAGATAGCGGGGAAAAGTCACAACGGGGCATTATAATTGACCTTGGACAAGTCAAGGGGTATTTTAGGTATCGGGTAGTGATTTAGACTATTGGGTGGTGAAAATAAATATATGGAGATATATCTGAGGTTAGGATGTTTAGGCGGGAATACTTGGGAATTTTACTATTTTGTCGTCGGGGACGTTTCTGGTACCCTAAGCTTTGGGATTAGTCTGATAACTTAAGGAATATGTTGGAG